>NW_006399760.1:32450678-32462830 GCF_000299155.1 Elephantulus edwardii
TTGGCACAGAATAGAGCAGGGTTTAGGGCTGTTGTACATAGGGTCACTATGAGTCGCAAAGGACTCGACAGCACATATCAACAATGACATTATACCCTAGATGTTTTTGTCTGTCAGGATCCAAGGATGGTGAAAGATAAGAGGAATAGAAATAAAGAATAGGATAGCAAAGTATTTATCTGGTTGATAACTGATGCTGTCCTAAAGTACAGAATACTGACTCTTGCCCTCCTGCCACTTCTGTTGCCTTGAATGCTGGCTAGGCTGTTATAGCAATATTTTCTTGATGTGGGCCATGTATGCTTTCCTTGGACTGGCTATTCTTCTTCTGCCCACCACACTCTCACTTTTTGCTTTCCCTGCCCACTGCTTTCGTACTCCTCTCACCTGCTGACAGTGTCCCTGTAGTGCAAAAGAATCTTGTGGCAAAATGCCTTTGAAAAGGACCCCATGCCACTAAACATATATTTTTTTTTTACATTTTATACTAATTTACTTATAAAGTTCATAATGTTTGTATACAATGTTTTCCACACCAGATCTTTTCCCTTTCCTTTACCCACACTTTCCTCCAGCCATCAAATTGTGTGACCTTATAATTAAGCCCTTAGAACTTTGCACTCATTCTACAACAATGATCTTATACAGTATTTATCTTTACGAGACTGAGTTATTCCACTTAGAATAATGCTCTCTAGTACCTCCCATGTTAGATAGTAATGTACAAAATCATTGCTCTTGTGTGCTACACAGTATTCTACTCTGTGAATGTACCATAATTTCTCAACCCATTCCATTGTGGTTGGGCATTTAGGTTGTTTGTATGTTCTTACTGTGATGAATATCACTGCTATGACTATTGGTGTACAAGTATCTATTTGTACCTCAGTTCTCATTTCCTCAGGGTATACTCCAAGCCATGGAAGAGCTGCTTCTATGGAATTTCTATGTTCAGTGTTTTGAGGAAACACCAAACTGCCTTCCAGAGTGGTTGTACCATTTTAGAATTCTACCAACAATATACAAAAGTTCCTATCTCACCACATCCTCTCCAACATTTATTACTTACTACCCTGCTAAACTTTGCCACTGCTACTCCGATGATATGGTATCTCACTCTTATTGCCAGTGATTGGGAGCAATTATCCATGTGTCTGTTGGTCATCCAAATATTCTCATCTGTGAAAAGTCTTTCCATATCTTTTACCCATTTTATAATTGGATTATCAGTCTTTTTCTTCTGGAGGCCCTGTCAGATAGTGTAAACTTTTGTTATGAGACCCTTGTCTCAGAGGGTATTGCCGAATGTTTATCCCCAGTCAGTAGGTTTTCTGTTGGAAAAAAATTTTTGATGAGCAAAAATCTTTAGAAGGTCTTATTCATCAATTTTATCCTCTTCAGATTGTGCTTTTCTGGCTCTATTTGGTGGTCTCTTTATATTGTAGACTAGGCCTTCTAAGCTTGGTCCCAGTTTGTGTCTTATGAACTTTATGGTTTTGGGCTTTGTCCTCAGGTCTCTGACCCGCCTTGAGTTGATTTATGTGTTTGGTGTGAGATGAACAGAAAACATAAAAGATTAATTGTTTTTATTACAAATTCCCAGCTATCAAGTAGAGTGCAGAAATGTGGAAAAATGCCATTTCTACTCCAACCACAAAAAATAACAGAATAACCTACCTAGCAGACAGCAGAAGTCACAAGGTAAAAAAAAAAAAATTTTGCTTGAAATTTAAGAAAACATTGGTTCCTCTAAGTAGTCACAGGGATGTGAGCAAAGGCTTTCTAGAAACAGATCAGTTACAAAATTACATTAAGATACCACCTTCTTGTCCTTATAATGGTAATGATTACAGGAAAAAGGAAGATAAGATATAGCTAATGTTGGCAAAGTTGTAAAGAAACAGAAACCCTTGTCCACTGCTGGTGAGTATGACAAATAGCATAATCACAATTAAAAGCAGTTTCGTGGTTCATCAAAACAGGTGAAAACAGAATACAGGACTCCACAATCTTAATCTTGGGTATATACACAGAAGAGAATGCAGGAATCAGACAGAGAGGTGTAAACCAATGTTCACTGCCACACTTTTCACAAGAGACCAAGGGTTGTAATAACTAAACAATCATCAACAGATAAGTGGGTAAATAGATGTAGTATATACACACTGAGACATTACTCAACCATAAAGAGAAATGAAGTCCTGATATGTACCACAACTGAATACGCACTTGACAACATCATCTAAGTAAGTAATAAAAAGACAATTAACTATATGAAATAAAAAAACATTTAGAAACCAAAGATTATTCTCAGTTACCATGTGTGGAAGAGGAAAAAAGGAGGAGAGTTTTTGTTTTGAGTTTATATTGATGGTAGTGGAATGATTTGGAAAAGGATAGTGGAAATGGTTGTTGAAGAATATAATCAATATAATCAATCAAGAATATAATCAATGCTTCAAAATTGCACATGTAGACATTGTTGAGATGGGCTAGGTTTATTATGCCTATTTTACCTCAACAATATTTTAAAAGAAAATTCTTTTTTGTTTAGAAAATCTAAAGCAGTCATTTATCCTCTCATGTTTTAAAACAGAAACATTTGTATTTGTGCGAAATTACTAGTAATTACTGTAATGTAGTGTCTGCCTGGTTTTTTCCTATCAATGGAACATTTCCTGCTGCTCCATCAGCCTCTTACTATACAATTATAGATAATCAAGATTTGTTCATATTACTGTATGAGGTAGGTAGCAAAAGTAGGTGGTCCCTTGCCAACACTCTTTATGTGGGGTGCCATTGAGTCAGAACTGACCCATAGCTGACTATCCGGGGAGTTTTAGAGGGAATAAATCACACAGGGAGCATCTCCAGAGCAGCTGGTGAGTTCAATCCCACCAGCTTCTTGCTATTATTTTTTTTCTTAACACTATTATCAACTTTTTACCACCTGGCCACCAGAGACCATATCCACAGCCAGTGTCCAGGATTTGTGCACTGTGAAGTCTCAGTGTGACTTCCCTACACAACTATTGCTGTAACAAGTACAACCAAGTACGGTAGTTACTCGCTTTCAGTTCTTCAACTGGGGCAACTCAGACATTAGTCTTCCCAATTGCTGGTGTTACATTCACAGTCCTCTAAGCTATCCACAAAGCCCCATAAATGGGTCTGAGGAGCAAGCAAACCCCAATAAACCCATTTGTTTTCTAGGTAGTCTATAATTTGTAGTCACCATTATACCAAAAATCATTCCACTGCCATCAACATAAACTCAAAACAAAAGCTCTCCTCCTTTTTACCTCTTCCACAAATGGTAACTGAGGATAATCTTCGGTTTCTAAATTTTTTTTTTAATTTCACATAGTTATTTGTCTTTTTTATGACTTACTTAGTTCTGCATGATCTTGTCAAGTGTTCATTCAGTTGTGGTACATACATGTCAGGACTTAGGTTGACTGTTTCAGCTAATTCTGTAATATGAATGTCTTGTTTCAGTAGCTTTAGTTTGACATACAATTGTTGATTGTTTTTTACTAAAGGGAAATGTAATTTTATATTGTTAAAACTAATATTTTTATTCAATATATTATTTTTTCCAGCAAATGAATGTAAGGTTGGGTGTATGGAAAATGGAAAAAGTGAATTCTTAATGCTTAACATGGAACGTTAGTGTGAATTCTGAAACACCTTCAGGAGAGCACCTTACCTTGGCTTTCAAATCAGCACACAATTCCTGTTGCTTTTTCCTATCCTTAGCCAAAGTGCACTCCATTTCATGAGTTGCACAAGCCTCAGCAAGGATCATCACAGCCTTCTGTATAAAGTCTTTCCTATTCTTACTCCAATTTGTTATCAAGATCTTTCGCTGCTCCCTAGCAAACCGATATTGATCACAATATTTTTCATGCTCCACCTGAAAAGGTGACAATAAAAAGTTTTCATCAGAAAAAATGATCCTACAATTTAGAAGTTAATTATTACAAAAGAAATAAAATAAATCATAATAAGTATTTTGCTAAACTAGGGGCAAACATCGCATAGGGTCGCTATGAGTCGCAAACGACTCGATGGCACATAACAACAACAACAACAGGGGCAAACATGCTCTTTATAGGAAAATAGGAACCAGGAACCAGTGCCAGTTTCAGGGCCCTGAGCCTGTGACTAACTGATAACTGGGACAACTCACTGAACCTTTGTAAATCCTTGATTTCCTTCTAAAATGTAGTCAATTGTGTGACTTCTAAAATAACTTACACTTCCCAAAGGTGAATGATTCCATAAAGAGCAATATTTTCCCTATATACAATTTAGATACCCCATCTTTAAATCAGTTTTAGTATTCTAACAATTACTCTGAGTGCTGCATTGAGATAATATGCTAGTAACCAGAAAATTATGACAATAATCCTGGAAAAATTAGCTTTATTATGAATTACTGAAATATTCAGATGTTAGAATACTCATACTTGAAGAACTGCAACAATGATCATTTGCCTTTCCACCTCATACTCCTGAAGGGCATGGCACACTCACATTCCCACACTCATTAGCAACAATAGCTCGTACAAGGGTGATTTCCAACCAAATATTGACAGAGGAACAGGAATAGGGAAACTTATGTAGTTTGCAAAATCTCCACAGGTGATTCAGAAGCACACATCATATAAAGATGTGTTCCAGAAGTTGAAAGCCACTAATCTAAAGATATCTATCAATCTATTGTTGTTGTGTACCATAGTCATAACTGACCCATATAGATCCTTCAGTAGGTTTTCAGAGGCAGTTAATCAGATGGAAGGAGACTGTGCATTCTTCTTCCACGCAGCAGTTGTTGGCCTTGTGCTTTGTGCCTTCGGGATTGCAGGGCAGCATCTTTCTACTAGGCCACCACAGCTATCTCTCTCTCTCTCTCTGTATACATATATAATTTTGCCAGCATATAAAGACTAAGTCTCAGAATTTGATACATTATTCAGTCTCTAAGTGGTGTGAGACAGGAAACTATCAAGCAGGATAAGGTAGGCTTTTCCTTTTTAAAATAACCTTTTATGAATTATTAATTAGATACATAATGAAATAGACAAAGGTCTTACATAAACCAAATATCAGCTACTCAAATGCATTCTACAAAGATTTTAAGCTTGTTCCATAGAGCAAAAATATACTCAATACCTGCCAAAGATTAAGAAGAAAGGTATACGACAGGCTACCATGCCTAAAAACTAATCCAATGCAAGTAGTAAACATAAAAAAAAGGTTATCATGTTAATGTTTGTGAAATTAAAAGAACTGTCACGTTAAAAATGGCACCTGGCAACAGAATTCTTTCTACAGAATCAAACGGGAATTAAAGGAAGATGTAATTTGAAAAATAACTTGTTTCATTTTAAAATTAAAAAAATACTATAGAGAATGTTTCATATGTAACACATATTTTATATAAAGTTCAGATTTAAAACTCATACTTGGGGATGGGGACATGGTGGGTGAGAGATGAGAGTAGTAGATATGGTCACAATACATTAGCTATGTGGCTATTGCTTCTGTTTACTCACTTGTAAAATGAAGAAATCAGTACTACCCTTCTCATCAATATCTTGTTTGCTGAAGGAATTTACACGATTGACACAGACTCAACTTCTATTACAAAGACCAGTATCGTTATTGTTGCTTGCATATTTTAAAACAACTACCAAAATGCAGAGTATGTAATAATCTTTTAAAGTATGGTTCATTTATAGGCAGAGGGAAGGGGTGGAGGAATTAGGACAGATCTAGTGGGAATCTAAAAAAGTGAGGTCATAGTGGACATAGACCGATAATGATTAAATTTATAAAACAGAGTATAGGGGTATGATTGTATGAAACAAAATGTGTGAATGAAGGACTGTGTAAAACACAATGTTCATGGAAGAAATACAATGTGTACAAATTGTGTATGCAAAACAATGTAAAATTTAAAAAGAATTTCATTGTTGATGTGGAAATTAATGTTTTCTTGCTTTTCTAGTCTTGTCAACAAAAGAACAAAACGGTAATTCCCTACTAAATTCTCTGGGAAATTTCAGTCACACTCTGATATCTGAATTTTGGGTTATTGTGTTTCAGATGTTTTTAGGAAGCTCTAGCTGAACTGCCATGATGAGGAAAGTATAGGAAAGATCCAGTCCCAAAGAAGACTGTTGATGTCCCCAATACTAGAAGGACTTAGGTAGCAGGTTCCATGGCCCAAGGTACAGGCATTCCACCTTTACTCAAAGCCTAAAATTGATGAAAACACTGAAAGAGTCATATCTAGAGAGGAGCCTTGGAAGCCAAAGCAAGACCTCAGGGGCTAGAAGACACAGGAGTAAATATTGTTAGTAGTGCTTCCATACCCTTTATATGGACTATTTAAACTTGACAAGTGCTTGGCACAAATTAGCAACCTAAAACTATATTATTTTTTTAAAACTACATTATATAGAAAAAAATTTAAAACTCAATTTAAAATTATTGTGTTGTCGTTTTATGGGTTAGGGTAGCAGCAGCAAAAAATTCAAAGGACATGTTTCATTGGGGAAATCTGCTGTCAAGAACCTCTCCGAAGCTCTAAAGAGCAAAGATATCAGTTTAAAGACTAAGGTTTCCCTGATCCTGGCCATAAAATTTTCAAATTACTTCTGAAAGTTGGATAACAAATAAGGATGACAAAGAAGAATGAATGCTTTTGAATTGCAGTATAGGCAGAGAGAATTGGAAACACTGGGGACTGAAAAGACAATACAAATCAGTGGTAAGGGAAGTGCAACTAGAGTTCTCCTTAGAGGACAAGGAAGACGGCACTTTGTCTCAGTTGCTTTGGGCATATTTTCAGGAGAAACTAGTCCTTGGAGAAAGAAATGCTGGGAAATAGAGTCTGCAAAAGAGATAAAAATCCTCAGTAAGATGGATTGGCACAGTGAATATAAAAATGGGCTTGAGCATTGAGGTATGAGGAAGGCACAGAATAGGGCAAGATTAGGTCTGCTGTACATGGGATCTCTGTAAATCACAGTCCTCTTGATGGCATCTAACAAAAAATAATACAGTATGGGGTCACTGATACAATGTAACTCCCTAGAATGTAGAGTCCAGTACTCACCAGATCATGCCTAGATTTATGAGGAAAATATCTTTGTAACATGTCCAGATACAGAGTTCTTCGGGCAAAAAGATCTCTGGGATATTGATCCAAAACAGCCTGGTAAGTCCAGTGTTCTTCTTCACTTAAGTGGAAGTTTCTAGAAGAAACAATGATACCACACCACACTACTAAGTAATTATGGGGTATGAGGGAGTCCAAACTGCTCAAGTAATTTAAAATACTAGCAAGCAATAATAATAATAATAATAATTAAAATGAGATTTGTATGTATGTGTTCTAATATACTAACCCAATTTAAGGTCTAGAATAGAAAAAATATTAACTTTAGTACAAAGAGGTTTTTACCCAATATTTCATTACTTGTTCTATCTTGTTTATAAAGATATGTTTGTCATCAATATATAAAACTTAGAAAAATTAGAAACTAAAATTTTAAACACATATTAAAAAGGAATTTTGGTTATTTAATGAAATACTCATCTTCAGATGAAAGGAAAATATAAATAAAGACAGTTAAATGAGCACATATAAAGGAAAGTTAAGGCAGAGTAAGACATTTATTTAGAAAAATTTAGAAGTATTTCTTTAGAAGGTTTAGAAGAGGCCATAGTACCAGAGATATCATTGCGGATGTCAGGTAGATCCTAGCTAAAAGAAGAGAATACCAGAAGTATTTGTGTTTTATTGACTATGCAAAGGCATCTGACTGTATGGGTCATAACAAATTATAGCTAACATTGAGAAGGATGGAAATCTTAATTGTGCTCATGAGAAATCAATGTCCAGACCAGAAGCTGTTATTAAAATGGAGCTGGGGGAAATTGCACAGTTTAAAATCAGGAAGAGTGTGCATCAGGGATATATCCTCTCTCCATACCTATTCAATCTGTATGCTGAGCAAATAACTCATGAAACTGGACTCTATGAAGAGGATGTGGCTTCAGGATAAGAGGAAGACTCACTAACAATCTGCATTATGTAGATAACAAAACTTTGCTTGCTGAAAGTGACGAGGATATGGAAATGCTTGCTGCAGAAGACCAAAGACATTAGTCTTCAGTAAGGATTACATCTCAACATCAAGAAAACAAAGGTCCTAACAACAAAGAACCTTGTACCATTTATAAACATACACTAAGGATCACATCTCAATATCAAGAAAATAAAGATCCTAACAACAAAGAACTTTGTAACATTTATAAACCTAAGCTTTTCTACAAGATGGAACGTTCATTAGCTTGACATGGAAAAGCAGAAGAAGAAAGAAAAAAAAGCAGCAGAAACCACATAAATGTAAGTGATAACATTTGTATGGTTACTTAAAGAAAACTGCAAATTCTAAAGTCTCAATTATCAAAATCTGTATTAAGAACTCCACGACTCAGTATAATTTTTCATATGCTCAGTATTTTTAGTATTATGGATATGAAAATAAACTTAGAAAGTTTTTTTAAGAAAAGTAAACAAAAGTCCTCTATACAAGACCAACAATTAATAGGATGATATATGAAGAAAGGATTGAAGCTGTCAAGAATTTCATTTTGCTTAGATCAATAATCAACACTTTTGGTACCAGCAGTCAAGAAATGAAGAGATATATTGCACTGAGCAAGTCCAGTGTCAAGGACCTCTCCAAAATACTCAAAAGATATTACGTCAGTTTGAAGACTCAAGTATGCCTGATTCAACCCTGGTCTTCTCAATCATCTACTATGCTAATCGCCAGAGAATAAATAAGGATGATAGAAGAAGCATTTATGCCTTAGTGGATAATGAACGCTATATTGGAATAGATGGGGAGAACTGTTTAAAAGAAATATATGATTAGGCATGATATGTAAGACAAGGTCCAGAATAAGAAGCACATTGCCAAGAGGACTGTGGGAGGGGGAGGGAAGGGGAAGGGGGGAGGGGAGTGTGCAACAATGAATAAATATTTTTTAAAAAGGAAGTGAACCGAGGGAGGGGTAAGGAAGGGGGAGAAGAAAAATGCAACAATCAATGAATGAAAATTCAATTTTTCGGAAAACGTTCATTAAAATCACAATTACAATAATTTTTTTTAAAGTACTGCCAAAAGAACAAACAGATATGTCTAGGATAAAGGGCAGCTAGGGTGCGTCCTGGAGACAAAGGTGGCGAAGCTTCGCCTCTCATACTTTAGACACGTAGCTAGGAATGGCTGCTCCTTGGAAAAGGGCATCATTCTTGGAGAGATGGTGGGTCAGTTTAGGAGAGGAGATTCTCCTATGAGATGGATTGGCACAATGACGTAAGCATTGGGCTCTAGTGTGTCAGAGATGATAAGGATGGCACAGGACAGGGGAAGGTTCAGGTCTATCATTGATAGGGTCGCTGGGAGTCAAGCACAACTTAATAGCACCTAACAACAAAAATAAGGCAATTATTTATGGTTTAACTCTAACAGTAAGTTATCCCCTCAATTTCTTAAATTGTGGGGATAAGGCTAGATATTGGCAGTGAAAGAAGGTAAATGTTGTCACGTTCTACATGACTAAAGAAATAATTTATAAATAAAATTGCTTTAAGTCTCTTTCTCTACAACATGTCAGCCATTAGAAAGGTCTTTTTCACTTTAGAAGCCTTGACACTGGCTGGATTTTTGTTCTATATAAAGTATTAGCAAAGCCTGAAGCAGAATAAAAAAAGTTGTAGTATCAGCTTAAACTATAAGCAGAATTAATCTGCTATGTATCCTAAGTGTATTTGCATATTATTATTCTTACTTAATAAATTAGCATAATCAAATACAGATGCAATCAGAGGGAATATTATTAGCAGCAAATACTTCTTTGATCTAAGATGGAAATTGGTTATTGTTTATTTCTACTTTATCAGTGGTCTTTGACTTTAAGTTAATTGAGAAATTCAACGACTTCCTCTTTATGCCTTCTATCTCCCTTTAAAATATTTGACAATTGAAAATAGAGTAAAACCTTTTGTATCAGTGACACTAATGGGAATTCCACTGTCCTCATACAAGGTTACCTAGTTTTGTAAAGCACTTCATTATCTGCGTTAAATAGCTAGAAAGGGAAAAAAGTCTTTTTCAAAAGAGAAAAGAAAATTCTCTCTCCTAACTCTATTATGAGGAGAAAAAGAGGACTTGAGGGCCTCCACCTGAAAGCACAATGCTCTCTAGTACTTTGAGTACTAAACATAATTATCAATTGTAGAGAAAGAAGAGTTTGAGATGCATTTATTCAATGAATACACTAAAGGTTTGGTCCTGTATGAATCAATTATGAATTTTTTGACAGTCCAAGGCTTCTGTGAATAAAGTATTTCAAACTCACAACAGTAAGCAGGGAGAAAGGATTACTTGAGTATACTTGGCATGTGAATTGCCCTCAATTCTTCATAGACAATATCTCAGGTCCTCTCTCAAGGAACATCTTTTTATTCATGGCAACAAGAAGGTGTTTTAACAGCAGAGTTAGCCACATAATTTCTCTATTATCACGAGCAAGCAACACAGAGACAAGCTCAGATTCTCATTTAAACTTTTTCTGTTTGTGGATGTCCTATTAGAAGGTGACATGACAGAACAGAGGTCCAACATGTTTTCCATCTTTTTAATTATATAGTCATCAATATAGTGGATGTGTATGGCGCCTGCCAAGATTGCCTTTTCCAGCTGGCATTTCATCATCAAGATCCTGCTAGCCTTGACCAATAATTTAGATTCTCCTCTTCTCTAGAAAACCATGTTGGGTCAAATGGGAGCTGCTTCATCCAGGAAGACTTTTTCAAAGGCCAAACATAACCAATGGCCTTCGGACATTGTTATTGTTGTTAGGTGCCATCGAGTCGAGTACAACTCATAGTAACCCTCTGAAAAAAGAGATCTGAATCCTGTCCTATCTTGCACTATCCTCATCACCTCTGACACACTCAAGTCTATTGCTGCAGTCACTGTGTCAATCCATCTTGTTGAAGGTCTTCCTATCTTTCACTGACACTACACTTTTCCAAGCATGATGTCCCTCTCCAAGAAATAGCATCTCCTTTAGAAATAGTAGAGAATACAAGGCTATACTTGCCTCAAAATGGGACCAATCAGTGGTACTGCTTCTGCTCCACAGCATCCCTGTGGAATCAGACTGCAGCCAGTCTCCAGACCTTGTCTTTGCTTAGCCATCTTCCCCCATAGTAACCCATTTCCTTCACTATCTTCTTCCCTGAAATCACCAACCTCCAGCCAAAAATCACCTGATCTAACAATTTTTGTTTCAGATAAGCTTCTATAGACTATGGCCTGAAAAAAAAACTACAAGCAATCTCACCTATAACTTTCATAAATTGTTTAAAGTCTTTGGTAAATGAAGAATGACTTCTAAACGAATTATTTTGACGACCTCTCATACTGAATGGTGGTACAAAATTATGACTGCCCTTGAAGGAAAGTGCAAATAGCAAACATTTACCAAAAGAAATGCTTTTGACATAAAAAGCATACATTTAGCAGTTTGCATTGCTATAAATAAATTCAGCAGCAGGAGAATTTGTGGCACTCAGTACATTTTTATACATTATGTGAATGTATTAATTAGGTGCTATTTTAGTGACGGTAAAATCACTTACACATAAAATGATAACATAATATTAAAGCTAGATATTTCAAACTAAGTATACCATAAACAGTGATCACATCCATTTTGCCATCATATCCTTTTTTGCTCTTCTTGACTTTACACACCTCCCATTCCAACAGCTTTTTTCCAATTACCACTGTTTTTAAGTAATTTTTCTTGTACATATAGAATGAAAAAGTACTTAATAAATCCATATAAAGAATAAAAATGACTTAATAAAAATAAAAAACATACTTAAAAGAAATTATGCATCAATACTCACATTGTTATTTTTAGAAAATGTAAAAATAATTTTAAACTTTCCAATTCTTTTTTTTCTATCTTTTATTAATTTTCATAAACATTTACAGAGATTTTGGGTTTCCATTCATTCATTGTTGCACTATTCTCTCTACCCTCCTCCC
>NW_006399760.1:32463855-32466295 GCF_000299155.1 Elephantulus edwardii
TAAATTTTGCTATTTTGACTGGGGTGAAATGATATCTCATAGTTGTTTTAATTTGCATCTCTCTTAAGGCTAGGGATTTTGAGCATTTCTTCATGTGTTTGTTAGCCATCTGAATGTCCAATTCTTAAATGTCTTTAGATAGAAAAAACATCTGGCAGATATCTCCAATTTCTTTTTTCTATTTCAAAATTCTTCAACTTTAATCTGCATCATAACCCACCAACAGTTTATAGTTACAACTTTATGGCCTATAGAATTTTCAACACTTTAAGGGATTTCAGCCTGCAGAAGGATAAACTATTTACTGTTTCATGCACCCACCACCCTAACACTCAAATGGAAGTCCACATATAGTGTTTCAAGATGAGTTCCTAGGAAATAAGACAAAACAGGCAACTCAGAAGATGACAGTTGCTAGACTATAATATGACCAAGATTGATTATCTCCATAACTTAACCTGTTTGATTCTAAAAATCCTAAACTGATTTGCAATTTACTTAATTACCAGTTTTCATTGTAGTCCTAGTTAAACCACCTCTTTAGGGTGTTAGTTCCATAACATGAAAATACACTTGGTGAGCGGGAGCCAACAGTGGCAAAGAAAATACATAAGGGTAACAAGCCCTTGCCAATAAAAGCAAGTTTATGAAATAAAATATTGTGTTTACAATCTGGTTGAAAGTTGTATATTTTATGAGACTGAAAGGGGCAGTTTTGGTTAATTCACTCATTTATCGCTATTAAGTAGAAATGGAGGCATGACCAACCCTTCTGCTGGGTTTTGTGAAGCCATAGATTGCACAGGAGCATAAACCCATCTTTCACTCATGAAACAGCTGGTGGACTTGAACCACCAGAGAGGTGCCACCATTAGGTTAGCAGCACAACTCTCTAAGGACTAGGCTAGCAGAGCTCCCTTGTAGTTATCTAATGCTGCTATGTTGTTGTTGTGTGTTGTCAAGTCAAAACCAACCAGTAGCTGACCCTCCAGTGAGTTTTCAGAGGAAGTTAATCACATGGGAGGAGATTGCCCATCCTCCCACAGAGCAGCTTGTGGATTTGAACCATGTGCCTTTGGAATTGCAATGCAGTATCTTACCACTAGGCCACTAGAACTCACAACAACAAGAACAACAACAAAATCACACTGCAAAAAGATTACTTTGGCAAACAATATACTCACACTTTAAGAAACTACAAATCTGAATTCAGGGTATGGAATTCGGGGGAAACTTTGTTCCTATTTATTCTTTGAGTTTCCACTCCTGGGTGATCTTCAGATAGTTTGCATCTCTTTCCCCCTTCCAGAACTGCTTGCTGGTAATTAAACTCATTTTTATCTCAAAAGAGATCTCAAGATATACCCTATACTAACACTCCGTCATTAACACAACAAAGACAAAAAATACAGTTATAATTCCCATGACAGTTCATGATTATAAGTATAGGCATTTGTTGCTATTAGGCCTATGGAGTCCAACACAACTCATAGCAACCCTATGAACAATAAATTGAACCTTGACTTGTTGTGTACCAAGCTTATGATCAAGCCCATTGTTATAGTAACTGTGTCAATCCATCTTGCTGAAGGTCTTCCTCTCTTTCTCGACTCTCCATTTTTCCCCCAACATGATGTCTATTTCCAAGGATTGATCCCTCCTGACAACGTGCTCAAAGTAAGTGAGACAAAGTTTCATGATCCTTGCTTCTAAGTTGCACCCAGCTGAACTTCCTCAGATTTGTTTTTTCTTTTGGCACTCAGACCTCATCATGTCTGACTGTGCTGCTTCTAATCTTCTGGAAAATATGAATCTGTTTCTCTATTCAACAGTGTCTTCCTGAATCCTACTCATGCTAATCATTCTGGCTCTTGGAAGTGTTTCTCTTTATCCATGCCCATTATCCAAATCTAAATGCATCTTTAATTTCTTGGTCCCAGACTCATTTATAATCACTAGAATTTTTCCTTTGGATTGCTATTTGTTATGTCCATTCTCTGTGTCACAAAATGGCAACTACTATTTATTTATTGGTTCTCACCAACTGGCTCCTAGGCCCTACCAAATTTTACATCACTACTGGCAGCTAACAATTAAAATGAAGTGGGATTTCTGGAGCATGAAATAAAATTTCATAAATCCATTACACTGAAGAGTGAAAAATAATTAATAAAAATGATCCATTGAATAAAGCTAAAACTTGTACTAGCAATCAAAGGCAATTCTGGCAGATGGAAAGGACAGTGCAAATATGGCAAGATTGTGAAAGTAAACAGCTCTAGGATTTCTTCTTATAAGAGGAAGTAAGTTTGGAAATCTAGTTAAAAGAGAAAGAGAAGACTGCTGGATTTCTTTGAGAGCTGTACTTTCACAACAAACATCGTGTCTGTACTCGGATTTTTAAAAATTACTTGCATAGAAAACTCAATTTTTACTAAAT
>NW_006399760.1:32466510-32476475 GCF_000299155.1 Elephantulus edwardii
AGATGACACAATTTTGCTTGCTGGAAGCGAAGAGGATATGAAACACTTGTTCCAGAAGACCAAGGGCTATAGCCTTCAGTACGGATTATAGCTCAAAATCAAGGAAACAAAGGTCCTCACTATAAGACCAATAGTCAACATTATGACTGATGGAGAAAGGATTGAATCTGTCAATTATTTTACCTTGCTTGGATCAACAATGAACACCATTGGTACCAGCAATCAGGAATTCAGGAGATGTATTGCACTGGGCAAGTTAGAGCTGCCAGGGACCTCTCCAAAATGCTGAAGACTAATAATGTCAGTTTGAAGACTAAGGTGCATCTGATTCAGGCAAAGGTCTTCTCAATCACCTGCTACACATCAGATAGCTGGACAATGAATGGAAGATGACAGAAGAGTTGACGCCTTTGAGTTGCGGTGTTGGGTAAGAGTAATGAATATCCCATGTACTGCCAAGAGGACAAAAAGATATGTCTTGGGAAAAGTACAACCAGGGTGCACTTTAAAGCTTCCTCTTTCATACTTTGGGCAGGTAGCTAGGCAAGGCTATTACTTGGAAAGGGATATGACACTTGGAAAGATACTAGGTCAGTGAAGGAGAAGAAGATCCCCAATGAGATGGATCAACATGGTGACTTCAGCAATGGGCTCTAGTGTGTCAAAGATGATGAGGATGGCACAGGATAGGGCAGGGTTCAGGTTGGCTGTTCACAGGATTGCTAGGATTTGAACTTGATGGCACTTAACAACAACATATGTAGATACACTTTTTACTAAATATATATGTGCTGGTGATGGAGGGAGCTCTGGTGGTTTAGCGGCAAGGAGTTGTGCTACCAAAGGC
Source organism: Elephantulus edwardii (assembly GCF_000299155.1). Lineage (NCBI taxonomy): Eukaryota > Metazoa > Chordata > Mammalia > Macroscelidea > Macroscelididae > Elephantulus > Elephantulus edwardii. The sequence continues at coordinate 32,467,358 of NW_006399760.1, forward strand.
AAGTCATTCAAATCTAGCAGCTGTTCTGAAGGAGAAAAATGGTTAGTTTCTGACCATTGATTTAAAGGCTCTGGAAACCGGCTAGAGGGGCAGCTATGAGTCAGTTCTGACTCAATGATACCAACAACTACTACAACTGGTGATGGAGTAGCAAGATGATAGCAAGACTCTTAAACTGTCCTTTATTATGTCTAACTTTAAGAGGTAAGATGATTACTAGTGGCAGTGTTAAGATAACATGACCAACATAAGACAAGTTGTAAAAGGAAAAAATATAAGACTTAACCACCATATAGACTTATAGCTATCACAAGAAGCATAAGAAAAAGATTATCACAACAAACCTGGTCTATCCCTGCTTCCCGCTCAAAGGAATCCTAACTGAGCAATCCTTAGCAGCCTTTTGCTTCAGAAAAAGTGGGCACAATCTCCAGGATTGAGAGGGAATCCTGATTGATCTTAAAATTATCAATACATGTCCCATTTGTCTCCTCAATGTTTGTAATAGGTACGGACAATAGAACAAAGTCTGATCAATGAAATCTGAGAAAACTTGTGGGACAAAAGTTTTCCTCCCAAAAAGAGTGAAAAGGAAGAATAAACTCCTTTCTGCTCCAGGACGTTATTATGTGAAACTGTTGAAATCATCTTACAGGAATTTATCTAACGTGCAAGAAAGCGAGACAGGAGATTTCAGAGCACCAAACCATGCTGTATGTGAACTTCTTCACCTTTGAGATTCTCATTAAATAGCTAAGTCTCTTTATTGTTAAAGAATTGGGGTTTGATTCTCTTAGAATCAATGTTATCCTGATGTTGTTATTGTACATCAGTAAGTTGAAAGTGACCCACAGGTGACCCTTAAGTGGGTTTTCATAGGCAAATTCACAGGAGGAGATTGTCCATCTTTCTCCCACAGATGCACTGGTGAATTCAAACGGCGTACCTTACCAATGGCAGGGATTCCTTACTAGTAAGCCAAAGAAGATGACTTCCTAGTGACAGCTTCCTAATAGTGCCCTAATAAGGGGAACTCCCAGTGAAGAGATGCATCCCATGAAAAAATGCAGATCCAGTGAAGTTAGGGAACGGTACTCCTCAGCTCACTGGGGGCAGACAGATGTCCCAATACAAGTGTCTTTTTTTTTTTTATTTTATATTGGGTTGCATACAAAAGTTTACATTATGTTTCACACTTTCTTTCACCTTGTCTTATAGGTGACATTTTTGAGGGGGGAAAAGAAACAAGCAAACACAAATCAAAACACAAAAAATAAACAAAAGACCCTCAAACTCAAGTGAGTAGAATCAGTGAAGACAAGATCACTTACAAATATACTATTTGCTCTAATTTGGGGGGGAAAAAATCTTATATTTAACCAAAATCTGCTTCTACAAAATTTTATTTTTCATTTTGTAAGTAGACATTTTTGGGAGCAAAAACATTTTAAAGTATAATAGTATTGGAAATGTTTATCTTACATAGACATTGTGATTAAAATTTCCAGTCCAAAAGCATGCACAATAAAATCAGCAGATTTCTTTGGGACGAAATGAGAAAAAATTTTAATTTGCCATTATCAAGGCTTCTGATATTTTAATTGCCATACAGCTAAACCACTGTTTCTTTATGGAAGCAGCTGTCCTGTTTTTCTCCCAAGGGTCAGCTGGGATATCCAACCCACCAAATGTTTACTTAGCTGCCAACTGCTTTAACCACTGTGCCACCAAGTTGCCTTTGTTATAGCTATATTATCAATTAGTTAACAATACTATATTATCTTAACCCAACTCCCAACATCTATTAAAAAATTATAAAAAAAAATGGGTTAGAAGGGGAATGCTTCCTTTTCTAATGCTGTAATTTTTTTACATGGAGAATGCTAAATTTTTACACGGAGAATGCTGAATTTTATACTAATACGGCAAACAATCATAAACCTAGGTATGTGACAATTACAATTTCTTATGGTACCGGTTCTCCATAGCTTCAGTTCTAATAACATGGTTTCCTCAAAGGGTTATATTTTACCTGCAGTTGGACTCCAAGGCATAAAGCTTAGATAATTTATTATGACAATTGATTTGATAAAGTAAGATTTCTAATTCTTCTCATGTCAAAATCTGACAATCTTCTCCACAGACATTTTATCTTGTCTTTGCTTATAGCTACATATATTTCATTATTTTAATAACATTCTGGTGCATTATTGGGTTAAAAAAGAACATGTCAATTACCCTGAACATAAATCTGCCAAGCTGCTGTTTCCATTTTCCCCAATCTGATTTATTCAAGATTAATTTTATTTCACACACATTGAAGATTAAAAAACTTTCGTGAATGGCTCTGATCCCTTTATCCTATAAAAGTTGGAGGGTTTTTTTTAATAGTCTTCCTTACTGCTGAAAATGAAATCTTATGCACCACTACACTGTGTGGCCGATAACTAGTAGAAACAACTGTGTCACGAAAAAAAGTATAGGCTTCAGTGACAATAACAATAAAGATTAATAGACTAAAAATGCATGTCTGTGACAGTTCTAATCCATTAGTAGCTCCAAGAGAGTAAGATGGGTCATCTCTTCTCATTAAGATTTAAAGCTTCTTCACCCAATGGAGGGTCAGTTTGAGTCAGAATTGGCTCAATGGTAGTGAGTTTTGACTTTATGATGATTAAGTGCTCAGCTACTGACTGATAGTTTGGTGGTTTGAACATAACTGCCACTCTGTGGGAGAAGATGTGCCAGTCTCTTTCTGTGAATATTTTTAGATTTGGGAACCCTATAGGATAGTACTACTTTGTCTATAGATTCAATATGAGTAAAAATCAGTTTAAGAAAATGTACTTTCTTATTTTTGTCTATATTCTGTTATTATTATACATAGAGGTCCTTGGTTGACACAAACAGTGAAACATTTAACTACTAGCCAAAAGATTGGCAGTTCAAACCCACCTAGTAGCACCTCAGAAGGCAGGCCTAGCAGTCTTCTGAAAAGTCATAGTCCTTGAAACTCTCTGGAGTTGTACTCTTTTGCACACATGTGGTTATCATGAATTAGAATTGATTTGATGAAAACATAACAATTCGAGGGATCACTGGTGGCCTGGTGGCAAGAAGCTGCGTTGCAATCCTGAAGGCATGCAGTTCAAATCCACCAGCTGCTCCACTGCAGAAGGATGGACAATCTCCTCCTGTGCAATTAATTGCCTCTGAAAACCACCTGGAGAGTCACTTATGAGTCAGTTCTGACTCAGTAGTACAGAGCAACAAATAACAATTCTTAGATGTACTAGTCACTGATAGATTTAAACAAACATGTTGTAACAACATGTTATGTGTCATTGAGTCTCCTGTGACTCAGAGACATTATGTGAAATAGCTCTGAACCTATCCTGAGCCAGTCTCACTGACTCTGACACACCTATCCCCATTGCCCCAGTTACTGCGCCAATCTATTTCATCCAAGGTCTTCCTGCCCTGTGCTATCCCTCCACCCCTCCTAAAATGATGTCTTTCTCCAAGGACTGGTCCCTCCTGGCCACATGCCCAAAGTATGGGAGATGGAGATTCAAAATCCTTGCCTTCAAGGACAAACTTGGTTTCACCCTCTCTAACATAGAACTGTTAGTTTTCTTAGCACTCCACTGTATGTTCAAGATTCTTCTCCAGCACCACAACTAAAAGGCATCGATTCTTCTTCTGTCATCCTTAGTCATTGTCCAGTTCTCTGATGCATAGCAAGTGATTACCATAACCTGGATCAGGCATACGTTAGTCTCTAGACTTACATCATTGCTTTTTTAGCTCTTTGGAGAGGTCCCCAACAGCAGGCTTCCCCAGTGTAATTAGTCTTTTGATTTTCTGACTGCAAGTGCCAAGATCGTTGATTGTAGATCTGAGCAAGCTGAAATGAGGTTAACAACCTCATAACATATAAATAATTGTAAAGACTGAATTATTAAATATGGAAGGGCAAATACAAACTAATGTTTACATTATCCTAGAGAAATACATTTTCCTCTTAATAAGATATTCTATCATAGCCAAGAAAATGAGAAAAAAAAAATATCCTAATAATAAATCCCTAATCATGAAAAATTTGGTTTTGGATTAAAAAAGGAATATTAAGCCATAAAGTAATTAAATATTTTCTTGTTATTCTTAAGTGCCATTGAGTTGAGCGTGACTTATAGTGACCTTATGAACAAAAGATCTGAACCCCATTCTTTAACTATCACTGTGTCTCTACTGTACATAGAGTTTCCAAAGGCATGTTGTTTAGGAAGTGGATGCCAACCCTGTTTCCAAGCCTGTCTTGATCTGGGAGCTCCACCAAACTCTGTACACAAGGTGTAACAATTATGACACTTGACACACCATTGGGACAGCCTTCAGCATCACAACAACCCCAGGTTACCTCAGTACAGCAAAGGGAGAGACCAGAGCTGTACCATTGAAGAGGATGTTCTTCCCAAATACAATTAACAGCAGGCCTCAGGGCCTAGAGCCCAAGGGCCCAATTGACTTTTAAATACAATGGCCCTCCCACCAGGTCCTGATTGAGTTAAACAAGAGGCTTCCAGCCCACAGCTGCTTGTTAGTTAATCCAGCAAATCCAATTAGCTCTCACACAATTGCAAATGAAATTAAAAAAACCACCAAACAGTTCATACTCTGACTTTCAACTAAAACAAGAGGACCTACCCACCAGAAGCCAACTGCTTCACACATTAAATAGTTTAGGAGAAAGCTATTACAGATACACACAAAAACCAAGTCACCACAACTACTACTTAGAAGCAAATATAAATTGCAAAATCAGGCTGAACAATCCAGGTTGGAATGAACTAACTGCAAATGGAAGTTACAGTTACCTAGGATGTTGGTTGAGTGGGTTGATGTGATTAAGTGAACATCAGAAGATCAAGTAATTATGTTATTGTTCTGAGAAGTTCTGTATTTATTAACTACCATTGACAAACAACTATCCTGGACGGAAATGTTGAATCTGAGTTAGGACATGCCCAGGCACTGTAACCTTCCAAGAATTCTGAGACTACATTTTCAGAGAAAAATGCCACCTGGTAATTAAAGCTTCAATGTTGTAACTTGTTGTGACCTCATCAAATAAGCAGATGTCATTTATCTATTGCTTCTTTACATTTTTTTTTCTTTTTTATACTTTTCTTTTTCTTATCTTTTTCCTTTTCCCCTTTTTTGTATGACTATCAAGCAATAGTCATACATAGAAACATCTTATCTTTAAAAGAAAATCATGTGAGATCACTCAGTTTGAATGCTAGCTTCTGATGTTAACTTTTATCCATGTCATTGTTTATTAATAATAAAGCATATTCTTTACTTTGAAACAAGGAAAGTACCAGTTTTCTTGTAAGACACGTCCTCTTTGTTAAAACATTCACATAAAGATAGTGATAAAACCACGCTACTTAGTATTGAAAAAATATATCAACAACATATTGGTGATATTCACATTACTACTACAACTCATTGCCATTTCATCAGAACTGATCCATCACTGATCTTAGGGAGGTTTTTGAGACTATAAATGAGACTGAAGGAGATTGCCTCTCTTTCTCCCTTGGAGCCTCATGGATATGAATGATCATTGGGTTAACAGCTCAACTCCCTACCAACTCTGCCACTAGCACTCCCTGATACATAATATCACATGACTAGTGTTCTGATCACTCCAACAGATAAACCAAGGTATATGAAGCTTCAAATTCTAAAACTAACTTCTTCATCTTCCTAAGTCTTACTACTTTTCCCTATCCATTCCTAATATTTGGTAAATAAATATTCACTGAAGAAGAAAAAACAATTTAAGCATTAAGTCTACAGTATATTGGCTTATTTCATGATTGCCCAGCAGTTATTATTGTTTTCAGAAAGGGTAAGGAAAGTAAACTATTTACTCATGTCTTGTGTATACTGGGGGAGGGGGAGGGATAATATTTGTATTTCAATAATTTAAAAAGGTTTTCTTCATAAGGTAAATTATACTTGAATATATGGTGTCTCTCTGGAGACTAAGGTGCATCTGATTATGGCCATGGTCTTTGCAATCACTTGCTATGCATCAGAGAGTTGGACAATGACTAGGGAGGATAGAAGAAGAATTGATGCCTTTGAGCTGTGGTGCTGGAGAAGAGTATTGAATGAACCATGGACTGCTAAGAAAACAAACAGATTCATCCTGGAGAAGGTTAAACTGGACTGCTCCTTGGAGGCAGGATTCTGAGGCGACATCTGACATACTTTGGACATATTGTAAGGAGGAACTGGTCGTTGAAGAGGGACATCACGTTTGGGAGGGTGGAGGGACAGTGCAAGAGGGGAAGGCCCTCTATGAGGTAGATTGATTGATTCAGTGAGTGGAGTAATAGGGATGAGTGTATCAGAGACAGTGTGATTGGCACAGGACAGGGTAGGGTTTAGGCTATTGTACACAGGGTCGCTATGAGTCGCAAGTGACTCGATGGCACATAACAACATATGAGACCAAAATCAGAAATTATAATGAATAAGAATGGTATATCTTTCTGACTAATAAATCCATTTTAAAAGGACATGAAAAATTGAAAGGTAATTCTGAAATAAGTGTAACTATTTCTATCCTAAATATGTAAACAGGTTTGTCATATCAATCACTAACATACACTCCCACATAAAAATAAGCAGCAAGAATGAGCAAGCATCACCCAAAAGAGAAGCAATAGAATAATTATTACTAAATAATAATTGATGTTGGTGAAGAGTATTGACTATACCATGAACTGCGAAAGGAACAAATATGTCTTGACAGAAGTGCAACCAGGGCACTCCATAGAAAAATGGTGAGCCTTCATCTCACTTGCTCTGGGCATATTTTCAGGTTGAACCAGTCTTTGGAAAGAGATAGCATTCTGGGAAAGGCACAGAGTCAGCACAAGAGAGGACGATCCTCTCTTTTGTCAAGATGGATGGACACAGTCACTACCACCATGAGCTTAAGCAGGTCAGAAATCATGAGGATGGTGCAGGGTAAGGCAAGGGTCAGATCTGTTGGTCATAGAGTCACACTTGACTCTGTGTCACCTAACAATGACAGTAATTTAATAAACGCACACTTGTTTCTTCTCTTCTCATAGAATAGTTGTTGTTGTCATGTGTCATTGAGTTAGTTACCTGTGACACTTAGCAATCCTATGTACAACAACCCTAAACCCTGCTCTATCCTGTGCCAATCTCACTGTCTCTGACACACCTACCCCCATCGCCCCAGTCACTGAATCAATCTATCTCATCGAGGGTCTTCTTCTCCTGTGCTGTACCTCCACCCTCCCAAGCATGACTTCTCTCTAAAAAAGAAAAAGGAAAAAGCCTTTAAAAATAAGAAAAACAATGCTATTAAAAAAAGTGCTCAAAAAAAAAAAGTGCTCCATAACTCTGTCAGGGTAGTAGAAACCATTTTTACTTTTCTAGAAGGCAATTAGATAATAATACTCTCCAAAAATATTCAATTTTCACATGCTCTTTGACTAATAATTCCATTTCTATGAATATATCCCAATGGATTAATCATAGGATTGTTCAAAGCACAGTGAAAAAGGTTATGCTAATTTTTAAAGAAATGTTAAGCTATGAAACAAAATTAATTGTTAGAGGTTCAAAATGGGTTGAAGTTATAGTAGTACAATTATAAATTATAAAGCTCCAAGAAGCAAAAACAGAGAGAAGAAATCAAGATATTAAGGAGCTCAACAGAAGATTTCAAAGGCAGGGCAGGAAGACAAAGTATTATAATGAAATGTGCAAAGAGCTGGAGTCAGATAATCAAAAGGGCCAAACTTGCTCAGCATTTCTTAAGCTCAAGGATCTGAAGAACAAATTCAAGCCTCAAGTTACAATACTTACAGATGCTTTGGACAGAATATGAAATGATCCAGAAAGTAATAAAAGAAGATGGAAAGAGTATACAGAGTCATTGTATCAAAAGGAATTGGTAGACCCAGAATAGTTTCATGAAACAACACATGAGCAAGAGCCTGTGGTAATGAAGAGAGGAAGTTCAAGCTACTTTGAAAGAATTGGCAAAAAATAAGGGCCCAGGAATTGATGGCATACCAATTGACATATTTCAACTAATAGATGTTGCCCTAAGTTGTGTGCACTAAGTTGTGCCAAGAACCACTTGGCCAACTGACTGGTAGAGATCGATATTTTTTCTCATTCCAAAGAAAGGTGATCCAACAGAGTATGGAAATTACCGAATAATATCATTAATATCACATGTAAGCAAGATTCTGCTAAAAACGATCCAAAAATGAACAGCACATCAACAGAGAACTACCAGAAGTGCAGGCTGGGTTTAGAAGGGGTCCTGTTATTAGGAATACTGTAGCTAATGTTAGATGGATCTTGGATGAAAGCAGGTAGTACAATAGGAATGTCTATCTGTGTTTCACTGATTATGCAAAGGCTTTCTACTGTGTGGATCACAACAAACTGTGGCTAAACCTTAGAAGAATGGGAATTCCAGAACGCTTGATCTTACAAATGTGAAACCCATACTTGGACCAGGAGGCAGTCATCAGAACAGAGCAAGGAAATACTGCATGGTTCAAAATTGGGAAGGGTGTATGCCATGGATGTGTCCTATCTCCATACCTTTTGAATCTATATGCAAAACAGATTATCCAGGAGGCTGGGCTCAATGAGGAGAAATGTGGCATCAGGATTGGAGAAAGACTTATCAAAAAGTCTCCATTATGCAGATGACACAACCTTTCTTGCTGAACCTGAGAAGGATCTGAAGTGCTTGCTGCAGAAGGTCAGGACTACAGCCTTCAATATGGATTGAAGTTCAATATCAAGAAAACAAATATTCTCACCACTGGCAGAATCATGATAGATGGTGAAGAGATTGAGATTGTTCACAGCTTTCATTTGCTTGGCTCCACAATTAACACTCTTTGCACCAGCAACCAGGAAATTAAAAGACATTTTGCTGAGAGCTCTGGTGGCGTAGTGGCAAGAAGCTGCACTGCAATCCCAGAGGTATGTGGTTCGAATCCACCAGATGCTGTGCTGGAGAAGGAGGGACAATCTC
>NW_006399760.1:32477150-32477691 GCF_000299155.1 Elephantulus edwardii
AGTAATGTTTAATACAATGAATTTAGCCATAAAGTTCACTAAATGTGTATTGAAAGAATGAATGATAGCTTGAGAGGTGACCAGAGAGGTGAGGTGAGCCATGGGTCAGCTTGAGCCGGGACTTGATGTGATGCTCTTTGGGAGGGTTAAGTTTCAAGATTTGTAAAGGTTCTCTGTAGTCTCTGTTACCAGAGTACCAGACCCTCCAAGAGGGAGGTGGTCTTTGCTCCTAAGAACACTCAGCAACCAACACTAAGACGTAGATTTTGTGCAGATTTTATAGCTCTCTGCCACACTACACAGAAACAGACAATAAATGTTTAACAATTATACTGGAGAACTGGAAGCAACCACAATGAAAATAAATGAAGATTTCAAAAGTAACAAGAGTGGGGCATTGCCTAAGAAAATATAAGAGCTAATAAGAACAGAAACACAGAAAGGGTCATGTAACCTTCTAAACACAGAAGGTTTAGAAGGGGTTGTGGTACTAGGGATATTGTAGCTGATGTTAGATGGATCTTAGCTGAAAGCAGAGAAT
>NW_006399760.1:32479476-32482491 GCF_000299155.1 Elephantulus edwardii
GTTTGTCAGAGGCAATGAGATTGGCACAGGATAGAGCACAGTTTAGGGCTGTTGTACATAGGGTCGCTATGAGTCGCAAACGACTCGACAGCACATAACAAGCAACAACAATAAGAACAGGTTCCAATGCTGAATTATTACCAAAGTATCTCTTATTCAAAGTCTGCACATGTTGCCCAATACTTTGTAATCAGTTCCCGGGAAAGAGCATCTTATAGAAAGGTATTGTATTGAAATGTGCCAATTCAAAAGCAAATCATTTTCTAGAACAAAATCAAAGATCTATACTTTCTGGTTTTAAAAATACATAGCTTCAAGGAAAATACTGTGGATATAACTTTTTTTACTCTGAATTGGCATGATGAAAATGAATGAATTAAATAGCTTTATTTAAGAAGTCCAGCTTATGAAGGCATTGTTGACAACAGTACAATATAGTTAAATATTTCTAATGGACATTAGATATTTCACTTTCAGTTAAAAATGAAGCTTGATTCATAAGTATATGTTTAAGTATATAGCATATGCCAGTGTGCGGGTGCATGCGCGCACGCATACACACGCACACACAGAGAACAGAATGACTGATACTGGATATGACTCATAAGCAGGAAAAATATTAAGTAAGCATACAGTGGTGGGTTTTATTTTTTTAAACATTTTGACATATGACATACATCTAAAATTTACAAAATGTTACCAAAGCATATTCCTGGGTTCTGGGAGATAAATAACTTTCCATTTCTCTCTATGCTTGCCTCTATTCAGAAAACAAAAGACACAGACAAAATTCTAATAAATATAATAAATTCTGTAACTACAGAAGAAGATATTATAAACAAGAAAAATTCCAAAAGGCTACTAACTAGTTCCCATGAAGGTTACTAACAAATAGGGTGAATGGAGTCCAGTGCTGTAGTTCATTGCATGTCGGGCTGCTAAGCTGAAGATCAGTAGTTCTAGTCCATCAACTGTGCCTCAGGAGACAGGTATTTTCCTCCTAGAAAGACCTGATTGTGGACCCTCAAGTCAGAACTGACCCATAAATGACCCTCCAAAGGGTTTTCAGAGGCAATATATCTACAGGAGATTGCCACTCTCTTTAGCTACTGGATTAAAACCACGGACCTTTGGTACCCCAATTCCTTATCAGTAAGCCACTATGGAAACCTGTTGGAGGGGAGCTATGAATCAGAACCAAGAACCCCATGGCAGGCGGCCTGTGGGCAGGGAGGGTAAATTGAAACAATTTCATTAAAAAAAAATTACAAAATGAACATTAAAACCATACACACAGAGGGGCCAAAGCCTTAAAATTACTGTGAATTCTAAATAGCATTCAAACTCAGATACACCAAAGTAACAGAGTAATAATTATGAATCAACATTATAAAATTAATACACCTATCAAACAGTAAAGTAGAAATTACTTGGTTTTGCTCTATAGCCTTTTCCACCTATCGACTTTAGAACTGACATAACTAAATGGAGCAGCAGACAATTATGTCTCATCTATATGATTAATTCATCCAAATGTTAGGAAATTAAAGTCACAATCTTATCTGAGACTAAAACAAGCAATTAAACTTGTCTTCATGTTACTAATGAAATACAGCCCAAATGGAATCTAAATAGCTTTCCAAACACAGTGAATAAAGAAAAGGGTTCAATTGTAGTTAATTTAAAACAAAACAAAACAAAACAAAAAAACAAAACACCAAACCCATGTCTAAGTAAAAGAGAATATCCTTAATGCTATACTAGCCAAGATGATATGTATGTACTACATTATTATATGTGGCTTTTAAGGATTTGAAATACAGTCAGTCTAAATTACGAATTAGGGAGCTCTGGTGGCCTAGTGCTAAAAAGCTACACTGTAATCCCAAAGGCACGTGGTTCAAATCCACAAACTACTTATTCTGCAAAAGAAGGATGGGCAATCTCCTCCCATGTGATTTAACTGCCTCTGAAAACTTGCTGGAGAGTCAGCTATGGGTCTAATCCAACTTGAAGGTACAAAAACAACAACAACAAATGAAGATTTGTGTTATGTATAAAATACAGATCAAATTTTGTAGAGTTAGTATTTAAAAAATAACTAATCAATAATTCTTAAATATTGCTAGATATTTAAATAATATTTTAGTGACATGGTCTATGGAGAGTTGCACTGCTCACTCCAAGATCTCTTCTCTCTGGTGATTCGAATCCACTAGAGCATATTCCATAGTCAATTAAGCTAATCTCTTATTGTTGTCTATTTAAGGTACATAGCAAATTTTTCTTAACATTAAAGAAATAGTACTAAATATCCTTGAAGTCAACTAATTTTTTATGTTGAAAATTTTCCTTAAAGACAAAGAATTTTCCTAAAAGAACAAAGAATATTCACATTAACGTTTTTATGACATATTGTCAAAACACCCCCCCAAAAATGGTTTGTATATCATGGATATATAGTAATATTCATTTCTCTGAACTATTGTCAATGCTGAATACACTTCTTTTGTACTTTAATATTTCATAGATACAAAAATCAAATCACTTTCATTTTTTTTGCTTTGTAGAGACGTTTTTATAAATTTCTTAGTAAACAGTATTTAAAAGTACCACTCAAAAGTGCTACAGATAGCCACCACATTACCTCCCAATTTCTGCTATGGACTCGGCTTTCTCACCTGGCATCTGTGCTTATTGCTTCACTGGGCAATATACCACAATTCCTTTGGAAACTCCAAATCATTACTAAGCAATTTCCCCACTCAGCATCATCAATGAATGTCCTTTACTGGATTAACCTTTAATAGCAAACTATCATTCAAATATATGCACCAACAACCAGAGCCAAGGAAGAGGATATAGAAGATTTTGACCAACTTTTACAATCGGAGATTGATCGAACACGCAATCAAGATGCATTGATAATGATGGGTGACTAGAACGCAAAAGTCGGGAACAAAGAAGGAGATTTAGTAGTTAGAAAACATGGACTCGGTGACAGAAATGGAGCTG
>NW_006399760.1:32484811-32486736 GCF_000299155.1 Elephantulus edwardii
ACTGCTATTCCTTTTTTGTTTAGACAAAACAAAAACAAACCTCACATTTCTATCACCCTGCCTACCCCCACCTACTCCCAAGCCGACAAGAGTCTGGCCCCACTTCCTGGGTTCCTTTTGCAGAAAACCTTGAACAACATTTCATTGTCTTTCAATCCTCTCTTCTTATTCACCTAACCTAGGCACTGGCTTCCTTCTTTTCCATGAAACTTGTCACCAATGACCTCTGTCTAGTTAACACTACTCAATTACTGATAAATCTCCCCGTTCAGCTGACACTTTATCACCTCTTTTCAGTTTCCTAAAAGAACATTGCTCTTTTAATTGTCTTCTTTTTTTCCCCCTTTTCTTCATTATTTTGGGCTTTTTTCCCCCTACAGATATTTTTCTCAGGGTCCTTTCTTGGTCTTCCTCTCCTCTCTGACATTGAAAATGAGGCAGACTGAAGAGAGACCAGTGTCTATAACCTCTCTTTTCGCTGTAACCGTCTACCATAGCGATGTGTCTAACCTCATGGTGGTAGCTCACATATATGGATCCTTCACCTAGATTGCTCTTGTGAGCTCCAACTCTCTCCACATGGCCAACCATTCTTATGAAATCCTTACTTGGATATCAAACACCTGATCTTTTTGTTTCCCAAGCTTTTATATTTTTTATTAATTTTAATGAAAGTTTACAGACACTTAGGGTTTTCATTCATTCATTGTTGCACTTTTCTCCCTGCCTTCTCCCTCCCCCACAATTCGCTCTTCTCTTTGAAAAGTAAAAGAAAAATTCTTTCATTGTTATACAATCCCTGCCCCCAAGTCCAATGACTTTTTTAAAAATCTATTTCTCCCTGCCCGCTCCCCCTTTCTTGTTGTTGTGTACCGTCAAATCAGATCCAACTGGCACAGGAGGAGATTGCCTATCCTTCTCCAGTGGAGCATCTGATGGATTTGCCCATAGACAAAAATTTGACTCACAATATTCCCCATTTCAACTGATGGAAGCTCCATCTTTCTAGCTGCTCAGTTAAAAAGATTTTGTATCTTATTTCTGTTCTCTTTTTGTCATGTCTGACGAAATTCTACCGGCAGATGTTGTTAGCTATACTCTTAAAATGTGCCCAAAATGGAATTCTTTTTCCATCACTTACACTCCCTGATTCAAGGTACCATCATCTCTTACCTTGATTATTTTAATGACTTCTTTTGTATCCATTATTTTCCCCCTAACTACCAACTAGGCAACTCGATGGCACATAACAACAACTACCTGCCTACCTACAGATGCATCTTAAACACAGCAATGGTCAGAGTGATTCTGTTAAAATTTAAGTAAGATCTTGTAGCTTTTCTGCTTAAAATCTCCTGATAGCTTTCCATTACACTTAGCTTAAAAGCTGGAATTTGGAGTCTGAAATGTTCCACCCTTATCTTTATCTGTTTTGCCTAGTATCCTACCTCTTTCTGCATCTCTCTGTTTCTGCCATACTAGCTTTTAACCAGGAAAATTCTTGGCTAATAAGCACAGTCTGGAACATTCTTATCCCAAATATCTCCATGGCTAACTCTCTCACACCCTTCACATCTTTGCTTCTACATAACTTTCTGAACTAAGTTTATCCCACACTAATATTTAAAAATTGCAATCTATCCCTCTCCTATCTGCATCTCTTGTCACAATCACCCTGATCTATTTTTTAATAGACCTTATCACCTGCTGTGGCACTTGTAGTATGTGTCATTTACTTGACTTTTGTGTTAGATTAGTTGTGTATAAGCAATGTGTTCCTCAGCTTGTCATTTAATTTCCACCTTTGCTAATTTTTCTACTATTTCTTTGTTTTTAAAAATAAATTGCTTTAGTGGTAAGCAGCTGCAACTACAATCCCAGAGGCACACGGTTTGAATCCACCAGATGCTCTGCCGGGGAAGGAG
>NW_006399760.1:32486836-32501516 GCF_000299155.1 Elephantulus edwardii
GGACAATCTCCTCCTGTACCAGTCAGATCTGATTTGACGGTACACTCACACAAAAATAATAAAATAAAAATTGAAACAAAATAATATTAAAAAATATTTAACAGATTTAAAAAAAATTGCTGTTGTTGTTGATTGCCTTTGAGTTGAGCATGACTCATAGAGACTCTATGAACAAAAGGCCTGAAGCCCCTTTACAACTATCGACATTTATCAGAGTTCATACAGTTTCCAGAGGCATGTGTTTAGAAAGTGGATGCCATTCTTGCTTCCAAACCTGTCATAGTATGTCATTGTTTTTTAGAGGTCTTTAAATTTTTTTTTAATTTTATTATTTTTGTGTGTGTGTGTACCATCATATCAGATCTGACTGGTACAGGAGGAGATTGTCCCTCCTTCTCCAGCAGAATATCTGGTGAATTTGAACTGTCATAGTATGTTATTGTTGTTATGTGCCGTTGAGTCAACTGTGGTGTATAATGACCCTGTGTACAGCAGCTCTGCACTGTCCATCTACCCTTCTGATTATGATGTCTTCCCCAAGGAACAATCTCTCCTGGCCATGTGTCCAAAGTAAGTGAGGTGGAGCTTCAAAATCCTAGCCTTCAAGGAGACACTTGGTTTCACCCTCTCAAAGACAGACCTATTTGTTTTCTTGGAAGTTCATGGTATGTTCAAGACTCTTCTCCAGCACCACAACTTGAAGGTCTCTATTCTTCTTCTGTCATCCTTAGTCATTGTTCAACTGTCTGAAGCATAACAAGTAATAGAGAAGACCATGGCCTAGATTAGGCACACCTTTGTATCTAGACTGATATTGTTGCTCTTCAACACTCTGAAGAGGTCCATGACAGCAGATTTTCCCAGTGCAATTCAATCTTTATCTTCTTGATGTTGAACTTCAATCCATATTGAAGGCTGCAGTCCTTGACCTTTTGCAGCAAATGCTTCAGGTCTTCTTCAGTATCAGCAAGCAAGGTTGTGTCATCTGCATATCATAGTTTGTTAATAAGTCTCCCTCCAATCTTGATGCCACACTCCTCCTCATAAAACCCTGCTTCCCAAATAATCTGTTCTGCGTACAGATTGAAAAGGTATGGGGACAGGATGCATCCCTGACACACTCCTTTCCAGATTTTGAACCATGCAGTATCACTTGCTCTGTTCTGAGGACCGCTTCTTGGTCGAAGGATAGGTTTTGTATAAGCACGATGAAGTGTTCTGAGATTCCATCTTCCTCAAGGTTAGCCACAATTTATTGTGATCCACACAGCCAAATGCCTTTGCGTAGCCAATGAAACAAAGATAAACATTCAAAATTCAAAAGGCATAATGAACGATTATACTACAAATGAAAAACTGTCGTATCTCATCCCACAGGAATCTAGCTTGTCTTCCTAGAGTCAATGAATATTATCATGTTTATGCATTGCTCCAGGTATATAAAGGTAAATTGCTATTGCTTGCTGAGGAGTCAATTCACACTCATGGGACCCCATATGTACTGATCAAAATTATTTCATAGAGTCTTCAAGGCTGTGATCTTTCTGAAATAGATTGCCTGACCTGTCTTTTGAGGTATCTTAAGGTAGACTTAAACAATTAAACTTTCAGTTAGTAGTCAAGCCATTTGCACCAGCCCAAAGACATGTAAGGGCACACACACACACACACATCCTTACTGTTGTTCTCATTGGATGCCATCAAAGATCATTTAAAATAATAGTGATCATACAACAGAACAAAATACTGTGCAGTGTTGAGATTTCCTTATAATCACTGCTGTTTTCTTGAGCCTGTTTTGTTTATATTTGAGACAATTGATACTTATTGCTTATTTAATAGGGTGAGTTGCATGCAACCAAGAAACACACCAGCTTAAGCCAATAGTGTGAACTAATGGTCCTGGAAAATCTAGTAGTAAAATGTTCCTTCCATACAGTTCAATCTAGGCTCCAGCTCTTGCTGTATTATTACTTTGTGATTCTGTGGGCTTTTTCTCTCCTTGTGAGCTGGCTTCCTTCATTCATAGATTGGATTTCAGCAGCAACCTCAGCGATATGCTTGGTTGGTCACCTCCAGGGAGAAGAGAAAGTGCTATTTTACTTCTTTATGAGAAAAGTATCTAACAAAAATCCTGAGCTTTTACTAGATTAGAACCACCCTGAGCCAGCTCTTTGTCTGGAAAGTGAGGTTACTGATTGGCATACCCCCCACCCCCAACAAAGAAAATGGTAAAGATGTAGAATAGAGACCATCTGATCCAAAACAATGAACTGCTTTACATAAGGGAGGTAAAAAAGTAGACTATGATACATGGCATCTCCAGGCCAGTAGAAACTTACTACAGTTTTGAATTTCCATCCAAATCTGTTTAAAGTTTTTTACTCTTTACAGGTAAGTATAAAGGCAAACAATTTATGTAAATTCTCACCGATTTAACACCTAGACTAAAAAATGGAGCTGCCATGCCAAAATGATGGCAAGTACTGACAAATTAGAAGTACATTTTATATCACAGTTTATTAGTTTGCTAGTCATTATGAGTGGCCTAGTGGCAAGAAGATGCACTGTAATACCAAAGGTACACAGTTCAAATCCTACCTGCTGCTCTGCAGAAGAAGGATGGTTAATCTCCTACTATGCCTCTAAACACTCACTGGAGGGTCAGCTATTGGTTGACTCTAACACAACAGCACACAGCAGTAACAACTCATTCTTCAAGGTATACTTGTGTGTCCTACGGCCCACAAGCCACAGTCCTAATGTTTAGCACTTCCATATTTATTCAAAATGTAAATTACTGTTAAAAACATCATTTTCATTATTACTTAGCATAAGCTTTCTATACTCACATTTGTGGATGGCATAGTATTGTCCAAAGGGAGAAGATATTGAGTTCAGACTAAAAGGAAAGTGGGAAGATGAACTAGGTAGGTTACTGGGTGGTAGCCACTGCAGCCCATTCAGGCTGACTCCTCCGTATCAGGAGCTGCTGAGATGATCTTGGTGGCCTTGTGTATTATGTGTTAGTTGTCACCAGGGGTTAAAATTGACTACAAAATACTAAAAAACTTTTTTTCGAGAAACATCACTTTTTTAGTCAACTTTTCTAGGGGGCTTGATGTCATCTGGAAAGAAAACCCATGGGCTAGCCAGCTTAATTTAAAAGGACTGTGTCAGATAAAACCTCCTTCAGCCTAATCATAGTACCCACTCTTAACACAAAAGAAAACCTCTTCCTCTTGCTTGATAAGTTATAAAATCTCTTTAACAAGGCTAGAATGGGAAGGAGAGAGAGAGGGCCTTCATTTTACAATTAAAGACTTAAAATTAAGTGCACGGTTGAATTAACATTACATTATGACTGAGCTTCAATTAAAATGCAGTTAATTAATCAATCAACAAATGTAAATTATTTATTATTAACACCATCCCCCCCCCCCCACCCTGCAGGTTTATGGCAAGGTTGGAAGGAATAAAGGGAGGGGAAAACAGAGAGAAGTCTCTGAGGAAACCAAAAGACATTTCATCTGCTGAAGAGGAACAAAGCCAGGACCCCCACGGAAGCAGCAGAAAGAAGCCTAAGTCAGAAAGCCTCTGGGCTCACCCAGGATTGGCTTTAATCACCAACAGTTTTGCTGAGACAGGGAGATGCTGGAACTGAAAAGTTTGAGCCCATAAGCACTCTACTTGGCAGGTCTGAAAGTTTTCCTGGTTGGTGTTCATTTTTATTTTCCATTTGTTTCATGCAAAAGAACTTTACTCACAAATTAATCAAATATTAAAAGTAGATAAGTTTATAAGTTCATTTTCTGACATTTCAAATTGTTATTGTTAGGGGCCATCCAGCATGACTCACAGCAGCCCTACGAGCCCCCCACCTGACCCCTTCCCTGTCCTGTGACATACATCGATGTTTCCCATCAGTACCTATACTTTTCAGTAAATATTCTTTGGAAAGAATTTCAAGTTAATATAATAGAACAAAAACGTGTTTTCTTCAAAATATCTCTCAGAAACCTCATATACAGATATTATATGAAGTAGGCAACTGATCTGATCCAGGATAGTATTTCTGAAGTGTTCTTTAAATTAATTTCAGTATACATTATTGTATACATACATACATACATCCACCTCTGATGGTGACTGCTGGCCAAATTGAATTTTTAATTTCTTAACATTTTATTTTTCACTTACAAGACGATTGTCATAAGGATATGAACTAAAACACAACATTTAATTTTCTCTAAATAAACACAAAAAGTAAAAATTTAGAAAGAATTCTGTGTTTTTCTGATGGCACAAAATCATAGTGGATTAAAAGCAATAAAATTCATTGTAAGGGGAGTGATTCTTTTAAAAACGCAATATAAGGAATATTCTCATCAGATTTAACTTTATAAAAATCTCAAGATCTTACATTCAAAAATTAAAGTCATGTTGGAGAAAGTACCCTCTTCATTTGAAAAGCAAAAACAAAACAAAACAAAAAACACCCCAAAACTCATTGACACTGAGTCAGAACCGACTCACAGCTAACTCTCCAGCTGGTTTTCAGAGGTTAGAAACTGCACAGGAGGAGAATGTGCAGTTTTCTCCCTTGGAGTAGCTGGCGGATTTGAACTGCCTTTGAGCTGCCTTTGGGTTGGCAGTGCAATCCCCTACTGACTAAGCCACCAATGCACCAATTTAAATTGTACTGACTGGCTATATTTCAAATGCAAAGTAACTACAGAGAAATAACTCAGAAGTATAGTTGCAAACAGAAATTCTAGTGCTAAAAATGTATAAGATTCAAGAAGTTTTAATCTTATTACCTGTATATATCTTCTATCTGCAGATCAAATTCCTGAAGTCTCTTTTGATATTTTTCAGTCAAGTTACAGAGCTCAGTAATGATTGACGATTTCAAATCAGGATATGGGCATTCCAAAGTTTCCAGTTCCAGGGGAAGTTCATTAAGCAGGTTACTTTTTTCTTCTGAAGGATGACCAAGTACCTGGGTGGGGGATATATATACATTATTATTTTATTTCTATAAACCTATAAACAAATAAATGGCTATCTGCATCACACTTTTTTTATCACACTTACTTTCATAGTCCAATCTAAAAGATCATTTTGTATTTTTTGTTGGTCCAAGCTAAGTCTTTCAAAAACAGCTTTCAATTGTTTCTTCACAAAGTCAACCTATAGGACATTCAGAACAAATTTGGAAGAATGCTAATTATTACAAATCAACAAATGTTTAACAGCACAGAAATTATTCACAAAAGCCAAATTGAAAAGTGGTAAAATTAGAGAAGAAAAGTTCTCAATAAGGAATTTGTGGAACAGTTTCAAAGATACCACAGAGTTTATTAGAGATCTGATCCTCAATGAACTTCCAGACACACAACTCAAAACCAGACTCAGGAAGGATTGTGAGCTCACAACTGGACTGTACCTATTGCATTAACATTTGGATTTTGTTCCTGGCGAGGCAGAGAACTTACCAGATTGTCTCTACTGCAATCACACCAACTTCTTTTTCATTGCCTTTAATACCCAAAAAAACTGCTGGGCATGATTTTTTTATTATTATTATAATTATTAACTTCAATGAAAATTTAAAGAGACTTTGGATTTCCACTCATTCATTGTTGCCCTTTTCTCCCCCCCCCCCACTCCCCCCCCTCCCTTCCAAAAAAAAAAAAAAAAAAATTCTTTCTTTGTTTTACAATCCCTCCCCCCAGGTCCAGTCCACTATGCAGCTTTCGCTCTGGACTCCCGTCATGACAAAAATACCTAATCACATATCCCTTTTAAAGAGTTTTCTCCCTCATCTGTTTCAATGCAGTATACATTATTTAACCCATCTTTCTCAGTCTCCCCCGAATCCCAATGTCAGTCCTATTTTACAACAGTGGCACCATGCACTATTTGTCCTTTTGTGACTGAGATACTTCACTCAGCATAATGTCCTCCAGGGTCACCCATTTTGAATAATATTGCATGAGTTCCTTGTTTTTCAATGCAGCGTGGTATGATGATGATTATTATAAACATTATAGCAACATTACGGAACAAGAAGAAAAGAGTACTGGAAATACCATGAACTTCCAAGGAAACAAATCAATCTGTTTGGAGGAAGGGCAACCAGGGTGCTCCTTAGAGGCAAGAATAGTGACACTGCATCTCATTATACTTTAGGCATGTTAAAGGAGGGCCCAGTCCTTAGAAAAAGACATCTTGCTGGGAAAGCTAGAGGATCTGGGGAAGACCATGAAAAAGATTGATTTCAGTGACTGTAACAATGGGTTCCTGTATATCAGACATGGTGAGGGTCAGTTAGGAGAAGGAAAGGTTCGTATCTGTTGTTCCTAGGTTCTCTGAGTCACAGTCATTTTGATGGCACTTAACAACAACAGAGTAACTGAAAAGTAGAGCAATAAAAAGCACCCAAAACTCTTACACCTAGTACAAATACATTGATGCTCTAGTCAGAGGAGGCAGTCAATAAGTTAATCAGAAAAAAATATAGAAGAAAGTTCCCAGAGGGGATAAATGATGTACTTATAATAAAATCAAGATGATGTGTTAGGGAGTAAGTGTAGTTTCTTTTGTGTGTGTGATAAAGATAGATCTCTTGGATAAGGCAGCATTAAAGCAGTTAAATGCTACAGAGTGCCATCATGGAACAGAAGAAATAGTGCAAAAGCCTTGAGAAGAGAGAACGTGGCATGTGTGAGCAATAGAACGAAGGCCAACATCAGTGTGTTTGAGTTCCTTTGGGAAAGGGAGCTGACATAGAGGAAGTGGCATTGAAGCCTGTCAGATAGGGAAGAATTGAGAACCAGTAGGAGCCCTGGGGGACTATTTAGCAGGAACGATTTGATCTTTTTTTCTTAAAAAAGAAGAATACTAAGAATAAAAAGCACAGAGACAACTTACAAGCCCAGTACAAAATTCCAACCAAAAAAAGAAAGTGCTTCAAGACATTCAATATACAGAATTAGTCATAATTTGCTGTACATTGTTGTTACTGTGTGTCATCAAATGGGAACCAACTCATAGCTAACCCTCCAGTAGCCTGTCAGAGGCTGTAAACGGCACAGAAGGAGCTTGCCCATCTTTTTCCCATGGTATATTTGAATCTCCTGCCTTTAGGATGGCTGCACAACTCCTTATCCACTAAGACATAAGAGTTCCCTAATTTGCTGTATAATATACTTAAAATCATAACACACATATTTATTTTTACCTCAAATTATTTTAATTTGCATAAAAATTAAATATTATAGTCTCAAAAACAATGGTAATTGCCATAGATTTAACTGTACCTCCCAGAAGTATATTCATGAAATCTGAAAGTTACGTGATTATCGCCCATTAATCAATAAAGCAAGAAATTATAAAAAGATTAAGGGTAGGATGCCACAGACTTAAACATATAATAGCCCTGATCCATGAAACAGGAGCTTCCCTTGAGTGTGGAACATCTTTTTTGTTAAAAAAGGTAAAAGGGGAGGAGAACAAGTAGATAAAGTGGACTTATACAAAACCAAGAGACAAATTCCAGGAGTGGAGCACCTCCTTTGGGTTCAAGTTCCTGTGCTGCAAAATTCCTAGACCCAGGAACCACAAGAGAAAGCCATCCCCTAGGGCCCACACCCTGAATTTGGATCTTTGGTGGTGTGGTCCATGAGGAGTGCGTGGCTTACCCAAAGCGCACATCTCTGGTATTTTTGAGTCCACCAGTGACTCCAACAAAGAAAGATACTTTCCTCTTGTGGAATTTATAGACTCAGATATCCACTGGAAAGTCAGCTGAGTAAATCCACAGTAATAAGATGAATTTGGGCATCCTACATTGTAACTCAGTTGTGATTAAGGCAGAACTGAATCATAGCTGACTCTTCAGTGGGTTCTTAGAAGGCATAAAGAAAATTCCCGGGCAGATTAAAGATACAGAGTAGTCATAATTTGCTCTACGGTCTACTCAAACCAAAAGCACATTTCTTTGTGTCTCATTTCAATTTGGACCAAAAAAAAAGAAATATTCCATTCTCAAAAATAATAGTAACTGTCAAAGTCTGTTCCAACTCCATGGCAATGAGACAAGTTTGAGCATGTTACTCCACAAGAAAGTAAATTTGCTAACGTTATCCATGCGTGGTTATCTCTAAATAACTAAGGCAGAAACAAATGGTTTGCTGGTACCTAAAAGGGTCTTAAAAACAAACAAGAACTTCCTCTCAAGTCTATTTTTTAAAAATTTTTATTGGTTTGCATATAAAAGTTATATCCACTGTGTTTCATTAATACACATTGTGTTTTACACATTCCTTCATTCATATTGTGTTTCGTATAATCATTTGTATACACTGTGTTTTATAAAATTAATTACCATTGAACTATGCCTATTACCCTGTCTTTTCAGGTTCCAAATGATCTATTCTAATGTCTTCCCTCCATCCCTCTACACACCAATTCTATGATCCTTTGAATTCCCCTCTCCCCACCCCCAGCCTCCCTGCCCTCCTCCTTTCCCCCTTTGGACTTTTAGACAAATCTTACTAGTTATCACTCTATTTCTACAATAATGGAAGAACATTATTATATGTAATATTTGTTCTTATGAAACTGAGTTAATCATGTTATATATTTTTAAATCATTATTCCTGAGTGATGCATAGTATTCCATCAAGTCTGTTTTTATTGATGGTGATCCTGAGTTTTAGAGAAGAAATACACTCTATGGGGTTTCTGATGGTTGTGATCTTTTTAAGTAAAATGTCAGGTCTTTCTTTGTAGGTTTATCTCTAGGTGGATTCAAACTACCAAAATTTTGGTTAGTACAGTTTAATTCTCTGTGCTGTCCAGAAACTCAAACTCAATTCACTGTCATCAGAATGGACCTGACTCATAGCTGACCTTCCAGTAGGTTTCCCAAAGCTAAATCACACAGAAGGAGATTGCCTACTTTTATTCTGTGGAGAAGCTAGTGGTTTCCAAATACCAGAGAAGGTTTGTTTTCTGTTAGCTGTGTAACTCTCCAGGGTCTATGTCACCAGAGTTCCCTTGTTGTAGTTGTGGTGTACCGTCGAGTTGAGACAGACCTGTAGCTGACCCACTGGCAGGTTTTCAGAGACAGTTAATTGCACTGGAGGAGACTGCCTGTGGAACAGCTGGTGTATTTGAACTGTGTGCCATTGGCATTGCAGTGCAGCTTCTTGTCACTAGGTAATGCTCCTAGAATGACCATAAACCCCAGCAATTCAACTTCCAGATAAAAGTCTATAAAACTGAAAATTGTTGTCATTGCTCTAAGTGCCTTCAAGTGAGCTATGATTCACAGTAATCCTATAAGCAATAGATCTGAACTAGCCCTATCCTGCCCCATTCTCATCATCTCTGTCATGATCAAGGCTGTTGTGGTAGTCACTTCATCGACTCATTCCCTGGAGGGTCTTCCTCTCTTTCTCTTAACCTCCACCTTTCCTAGCATGATGTCTCTCTCCAAGAACTGGTTCCTCTTGAAAAAAAAAATGCCCATAGGAAGTGAGAGGAAGTTTCACCATCTTTGCTACTGAGGAACACCCTGGTTGCACTACAGTCATTTCTTATCGGCATAATGCACTTCCTTCAAGACATATTTGTTTGTTCTTTTATCTGTTCATGGAGTATTCGATACTCTTCACCAACACCACAATTCAAGGCATTGATTCTTCTTCAGTCTTATTCACTGTCCAATTTTCTAGTCCAAAGAAGGCAATTAAAGACAATGGTTTGGATCAGGTGCACCTTAGCCTTGAAACTAACATCTTTTAGCACTTTGGAAAGGTGCTTGATAGATTTCCCCAACTCAATATGGCTTATGAGATTTTTGACTGCTGCCTCCATGGGTACTGATTGTTGACCCAAGTAAAATAAAATTGTCGGAAATTTCAATCTTTTCCTCCACATATCATGATGTTACTTTTTAGTTCAGTGGTGAAGATTTTTGTTTTCTTGATATTAAGATACAACCCATATTTCAGGCTATTACAATCTTTTATCTTCTTCAGCAAGTGTTTCAAGGCTTCTATGTCTTCTGCAAGCAAAGTTGTGTCATCTGCATCATGCAAGTTGTTGATAAGTCTTCCTCCAATCCTGATGCCATATTCCTCTTCAAATAGTTCAGCATCCTGAATCATTTCCTCAGCATACAGATTGAATAGATAAGGAGAGAGGCTAGAACTCTGATGCACATCTTTCCTGATTTTAAACTGCGTACTATTTCCTTGTTTTGTTCAGACAGCTGCTTCTTGTTCTATGTATAAGATTCACAGGAGATCAATTTAAAGTTCTGGAATTCCCATTCTACTAAATAGTAGCCATAGTTTGTTTTTTTTGTGTTTTTTTGTTTTGTTTTGTTTTTTTTCATTACCTACACAGTCAAATTCTTTTGCATATTCAATAAAATACAAGTAAACATCTTTCTGGTATTCTCTGCCTTCAGCCAATATCTACTTGACATCAACAATGCTATCCCTTGTGCCACAACCTCTACTGAATCCATCTTCAATTTCTGGCAGTTCCCTGTCAATGTAGTATTCCATCATTTTTAATAATCTTCACAAAATTTTACTTACATGGGATATTAAGGATATTGTTCACTAATTCCCGCAATCTACTGGATTACATTTTGGACTCCCAAAAGGTGGCCTGTCAGACCACCACTTGTCTGTCAGTGCCCCATTCTGTGGTGGCTAGTGTGTTGTTTTGACTGTGAAAGCTGGGCCACTGGTATTTCAAATACCAGCAGGGCCACTCACAGTGGACAGGTTTCAGAAGTGCTACCAGACTAAGAAGTATGACTGATCAATCATTTCTGAAATAATAAGTCTTTGAAAACCCTACGGACAGCAGAAGACCATTGCTGGATAAAGTACAGGAAGATAGTCACTAAGGTTGGAAGGCACTCACAATGGAACTGGAGATGAAAGTAAAGTCTACTATAATGATAATAATACAGCAAAACTTTTATCTAGGAAGGACCTTCATTTGCTGATGTGGCAAGACTCAAAATGAGAATACCTACAAACATCTAATAATAATTGAAAAATGGAAAAATAATACATGAATCTAAGAAAACTGGAAGTTATAAAAAACTGAAATAGAACACAGAGAGATCGACATCTTATGCATTAGGTGGACTAGTGCTGGCCATTTTGAATCAGGAAATCATGGGTTTTCAATATTAATTGAAAGGAGAGATTCAGTAAGATATATGGAAAATTTTTTACTACAGTATTATTCTAAATAGCCAAAAGATGAGGATAACTCAAGGGTACATTAAGAAATAGGTGAATAATCAGAAAGTAACATATACAAATGATAGGGTCTTATTTAGACCTAAAAAGAAATTACTTTTTTGTGGGGGTTTTCCCCCCCTTTCTCTTTCTTCTGAGATTTCTCCCTAGCCAAATGTTACCCTTATGAGCTTCTTTGGGTTTTTAAATAGTCATTTGGTAATATTTGTATTGTGATATTAATGAAAGTTTACAGAAAAGTCGGGTTTTCATGTATTCATTGTAATACATTTTCATCCCACCCCTTCATTCTGCCCTCTTAGTCCACTTTGTGATGCACTTCTTGTTCCAGACTCTTGTCATACATATAATGCCTAATCAGACATTCCTTTCAGACAGTTCTTCCCTTCATCTGTTCCAATACAGTGTTCTTTAGCTGTCCACTCTTTTCTTATTCTCCCCTCATTCCCATGTATCAATCTTATTTTACAACAGTAATGTTATGCAGTATTTGTCCTTTTTTTACCAAGATAT
This sequence comes from Elephantulus edwardii, assembly GCF_000299155.1. Taxonomy (NCBI): domain Eukaryota; kingdom Metazoa; phylum Chordata; class Mammalia; order Macroscelidea; family Macroscelididae; genus Elephantulus; species Elephantulus edwardii. The sequence continues at coordinate 32,498,650 of NW_006399760.1, forward strand.
TTCACTAAGCATAATGTCTTTCAATCATGCATATTTTGTAATGTTTTACAAATTCATTGTTTTTTAATGCTGCATAAAATTCCATTGTGTGAATATATCATAGTTTTTCAATCCATTTGTTTGTTGATGGGCACTTGGATTGCTTTCATCTTATTATGAATAATGTTTATTGCTATTGGCAATAAAAACGGGTTTGCATACATCTGTTTGAATTACAGTTCTGATTTGTTCAGGGTATATTTCCTAGTAGTGGAATTGCTTAGTCAAAAGGTATTTCTATTTTCATCTTAGGATCTTGAATGACTGGTTGATCTAATAAGTGAGTCAGAATGCCTATTAGTTGGCTTAACGTTGGTATTCCCTTTATAAGAATGCCTAATTTTTGGCTGAAAGTTAAACAACAGGAGTGGATTTAGTTCTAAGTTCTAAGGATTACTAAGGACCACAGCTTAAAAGCTCTTTTAACAGCAAGCCTGGTCATTTTTGTGATTTTTTAGTTTGTTCCATATTTTTCTCCCACTGAATGCAAGACCTTCTAATTTAATTGCATTTAGAGTGATCTGCAGTCACCACCATCCAGCTCTTCTGGTCTGAGTAATAAAGGTTGAAGTTTATGTGATCTTTTAGTCCTTTGGACTAATTGTTTCTGCACATCATTGGCTGTCTTTGATCTTCTTTGTTCCACACTGGAAAAAAAATAGTTGCACCTTAGATGGCCACCAAAATAGGATGCAGAACATTGCTATGGTGGATTACATTATGTCTTTTGCTTTTGATGTCCTTGGTTGTGGAGAAACTGGAACCCTTATTCACTGTTGGTAGAAGTGTAAAATGGTGCAACCACTGTGGAAGGCAGTATGGCACTTTCTCAAAAAGTTGCAAGTAGAGATACCACTTGACCCAGCAGTTCCACTCCTGGGAATATACCCCAAAGAGACCATAACTGACATCCAAGCAGATATATGCATACCCATGTTTATCACAGCTTTGTTCATAATAACAAGGAGTTGGAAACAACCTAAGTACCCTCAACAAACAAATGGATAGAGAAGCTGTGGTATATTCATGCAATAGAATACTATGCTGCATTGAAAAACAAGGAACTCATGCAATATTATTCAAAATGGGTGACCCTGAAGGACATTATGCTGAGTGAAGTATCTCAGTCACAAAAGGACAAATACTGCATGATGCCACTGTTGTAAAAAGTAGGACTGACCTCGAGGTTGGGAGGAGACTGAGGATAGGTTCAATAATGCATTGAAACAGATGAGGGAGAAAACTGTTTAAGAGGGAAAATTATTAGGTATTTTTGTCATGACACGAGTCCAGAGCAAAGGCTGCATAGTGGAGTAGACCGGGGGGAGGGATTGTAAAACAATGAAAGAATTTTTCTTTTACTTTTCCAAGAGGGCAGTATACTCAGGGGGAGGGTTGGGAGGGGAGAAAAGTGCAACAATGAATGAATGGAAATCCAAAGTCTCTGTAAATTTTCATTGAAATTAATAATAATTTTTTAAAGAAAGAAAGCAAAACAAACACCCCCCAAAAAAAAACCAACACATACACACACACACACACACACAAAAGGTATATGGTCTTGAGACCCCAGAACTCAGAACTCATTCTTTCAGAGTGTTTGATTATGATAAAGAAGTTTCTGTGGGGTTACCTCTTTGTAATGCTCAACCACAGACATGGATGTATTTAAAGTATGTTCAAATGTGTAGGTTAATTTATCATTTAGCAAGCTTTCATACAGTCATGAGTATAATTCCTTTTACCTGTCCATATCTTTTTATCTTGCCTGCCTAATAATATATTCACTTGTAGACTAATGTTTGTCATTACTAAGTTCAAGGTTACGCATACAATTATGTATACACTTCACCCTGTATCACTTGCACACCTTTTCCTGTTTTCCATTTCTCTAGAGATACTGCTTTTCACCCTCTTATTGTATAACACCTTTCCTTTCATTCATCTTAATGTGTATCTACTATCTACTTAATGAAATAAATTTCTGATACTTTCCTCTTCAGGGATGAATGTCAAAAGCATACTAAGTGAAATAGGTTGGAAGCAAAAAAAACCAATCTAGGCTAGACAAATTCATTGAGGCAAAAGAAGATTAGTGGTCATCAGAGAGAAAGAAAAAAAAGTGGAGTCAGGGGGGAAAAATAAGTAAATGTAACATACTAACCTCTTTCAGCACTTCCACTGAGTTAAATTGAAAATGTGGGTCTGAATGTTGTGAAATATGACACTTTCTGTATTTCAGATCTGCTAGCAACTGGTGAACAGGATCTACCACATTTTTCAGATATGCGCACCACTCTTTCGACAACTCTTGTTCTATAAAAAAACAAAATTGAATAAAGGAAATAGTAGAATTAAAAATTTCTTAAAGGACATGTAATTATAGCAAAGTTTTATTTGGAGATTGGTTATTTCCATTCTTCAAAACAAAACCCGCCTTTGCATACAGAATTTAAAAAAAAACCCAACTTACCAAAATCAGTAAGGTCAGAAAGACATTCATTTCCAACATTCTCTTCATTCAGAAAGGATTTTATTTCTGATTCAACCTTACATCTGAAATGGATGTTATCTTGATCAATATTTTTACAATCATGTTGTAAAAATAACTGGTAGTTGAAATACTCAATCCCATTTCAAACTGATGTAGCATTCTTATCCACATTATATACATTTTTTCAACAAAATCAGGTTGACAATAACATTCCTCCCACATTGAAGCTGAGAAAAATCTGCTTAAGTCAAGGGAAGAGTCAACACAAGATACTTTTTCCTCCAGTTTATGGTCCATTGAGATATTATATAAGAAATTATATTATAAGAAATAT
>NW_006399760.1:32501841-32502495 GCF_000299155.1 Elephantulus edwardii
GAGCTGGTGGGGAGGGGTGGGAAGGGAGAAAATTGCGGCAATGAATGAATGGAAATCCAAAACCTCTGAAATAAATAAAGTAAGTAAGTAAATAAATAAATATTTAAACCAGTGAGTGGAAATTAAAAAAACAAACAAACAAACCAAAAAACTAGATCATGACTAGGGATGAGTGTGAGAAAGATGCCTTTGTTGCAGAATATTGACTACTATGGACTGCTAGATCAAACAATACGGTCCTGAAAAAAATGCAGCCACAACACTCCTTACAGGCAAGGATGATGAGACATCCTCGAACATAGTTTGGAGATACATATCCCAAAGAGGCCAAACTTTAAAGAAGGGTATCATGCTTGGTAAAGTAGAGGGTTAAGGAAAACTCTCACAGAGATGGACTGACAGAGAAGCTGCAACAATAGGGTCAAGGATAGCAAAGAGTGTGAGGACGACACAGGGCTGGGAAGTACTACATAGTTCTGTGGTACATAGGGTCACTACAACGCTTAACAAACAGGTAAAACTTGTTTTAAATTAAACTATAACATAAAACTATTTCCAGTTTGCATGACACAACACTATGCAGCATTTAAGAGCAACAATTTAAAAAAATAGTATATAACATGGGAGAGACTTGAGAACATTATGCTGAGTGAA
>NW_006399760.1:32503145-32513859 GCF_000299155.1 Elephantulus edwardii
GCTACATTGAAAACAATTTTTATAGAGTGACATATGTCAGTCATGAAAGGACTAATATGGTATAAGGCCACTATTATAAAAACTAAGGAAAGGTTGACATACAGATACAATCAATCATGGCAATTAACAAGGATGGGAAGGGAGGGAAAGGTGAGTAAAATGTAATAAATTGATTACTTAGGTGAAAAAGAAGACAATACAGAATGAAGACTGATTAAACATTGTAATAAATTAATTTAATTAATAGATGACAATGAATGTTATGAAACAAAATGTCTACGAACGTGAAGAAAACCAATATTATTTATAAGCTTTCATTCAAATGAAAAATAAATCATTTAATAAAGTTTGATGGTGATTAATTTTATAAAACAATGAGTGGGAATGATTGTATGAAACATAATTAATATAAATGAAGGATAATATGAAAACAATGTATACAGACTTAGTATGTAGATTAATATAAAATAAAATTTTTTTAAAATGACCAAACAAAGTAAAATATAAAACCGCAAAACTATTTCCAATTTAGACTCTACCTTCACATTTAGGAATCCTCTTACCAGAGAAAGACACTCCTATCAACATGAAAAGCATCTGCATTAAAAAGTAAAGTTGAAAGGAAAATACAGAGAAGGAAAATTCAAAAGCAATACTATTTACAATAGCCAACCACAAATAGAAATATTTAGGAATAAGTCTAACTAGAGATATAAAAGAGAAAAGTGCAACAATGAATGAATGGAAATCCAAAATCTCTGCAAATGTTCATTAAAATTAATAATAAAAAAATCAATACATGTAAAAAAATTTACAAAGAAAACTACAAAACACTTCTGCAAGAAACAATAAAAGACCTAAATAAATGGAAAAGTGTGTCCTGTTCATGGACAGGAAGACTCAATATAGTTAAAATGACAATCCTACCAAAAGCAATCTACATGTTTAAGGCAATCACAATACAGATACCAAATTCATTTTTCAAAGAGATAAAAAAGGCAATCAGGAATTTTATTTGGAGAGGAAAGAGACCATGAATAAGCAAAGTACTTCTGAAAAAAGAAGAACGAAGAGGGAGGCATAGCCCTCCTTGATCTCAAAATCTACTATACAGCTATAATGACAAAAACAGCACAGTACCAGTAAACAGACAGGCACATAGACCAAGCGAACAAAATCAAGAACACAGAAATTAACTCATCTATCTATGGCCAACTAAGATATTCAACAAGGAAACAAAATCTAACAAATGGAGAAATGACAACCCCTTCAACAAATGGTGCTAGTAAAATTAGACTGCTATCTGCTGAGAGCTGAAACAGGATCCACACTTCATACCATATGCAAAAATCAACTCAAGGTGGATCAGAGACCTGGGTGTAAAGCTCAAAACCATAAATATCATAAGAGACAAATTCGGGCCAAACTTAGAAGCCCTGGCCTATGGTCTAAAGAGGTTGTCAAATACAGCCAAAATCCACATTCAAGAAAAGAGATGCAAATCAAAAATACATTGAGATACCATCTTACCCCAATAGCAGTGGTAAAGTTCAACAGGACAGAAAGCAATAAACGTTGGAGAGGATGTGGAAAGGGAAGAACTCTCATATACTCTTAGTGGGCTTGTAAAATAGTACAACCACTCTGGAAGGTAGCTTAGAATTTCCTCAAAAAGCTGAACATAGAAATTTCATATGACCCAGCTATTCCACTTCTAGGAATATACCCCAAAGAATGTATAACTGAGACATAAATGGAAATTTGCACACCAATGTTCATAGCAGCATTGTTCACCATTTCAAGACATGGAAACAGCCCAAATGTCCAGCCAGAATCAAATGGATTTAGAAATTGTGGTACATTCACATGATGAAATACTATATAGCATTCAGGAACAAAGATTTCAAAAATTACAACATAATATAGGGGAGACTAGAGGGAATTATGCTGAGTGAACTAACTCAAGCTCATAAGGATAAATACTACATAGGATCATTATTGTAAAAACAGGGATAACTATTAAAATGTGTATGGGGACCCAAGGGGATAAGGTGTGGGAACAAAAGGGTGAAGGTGGGGAGGGGGGAAATCATAGTGTTGAACAATTTGGTGGGTGAAGAGAGGGGGATAAAGGAAATAGGAAAAATTTAGTGGAGATTTGGAAATACAAGGTGGTGATAGGCATAGTTTAATGGTGATTGAGTTTATAAAACATTTTAAGAATGATTGTATGAAACATAATGTGAATGAAAGATAGTATAAAATATAATGTATAACTAATTTTATATGCAAACCAACATAAAATTTAAAAAACCCAAACGTGAAGCTGAAAATACTGTATGAAACACAATGTGAATGAACAGTAGTGCGAAAAAAAAAAGTCTCTTTTGCTGATCCTTCACCATTCCAATGACATTCTTTTTTTCAAAACAAAGCCCCTACTAACAACATGTCCAAAGTATGTGAGATGAAGTTTCTCCATCCTTCCTTCTAAAGAAGACTCTGGCTGCCTTTTCTCCAAGACATCTCTCTTTGTTCTCTTGGTTATCCATGGGATATTCTGTATTCTCCTCCAATATCACAACTCAAAGGTATTGATTCTTCAGTCATCCTTATTCATTGTCCAGCTTCCATAATAGGTGAATAATAGGTGCTTGAAAAGACCATAGCTTGAATCAGGTGCACCTTGGTCTTTAAACTGCCATCATTGCTCTTCAGGATTTGGGAAAGGTCCCTAATAGCAGACTTTCCCAGTGCAATATAGCTCCCAATTTCCTGACTGCTAGTACTAAGGTTGTTAACTATGGATGCAAGTAAGAAGAAGTCTTTTACAACTTCAATCTTTTCTCCATATATCATGATGCTGTCTATTGGTCCAGTGGTAAGTATTTTTGTCTCCTTGATGTCAAGGTGCAGTCCATATTGAAAGATGTAGTCCTAGATCTTCTGGAGCAAGTGTTTCACGTCCTCCTCACTTTGAACAAGCAAGACTGTAATCTGCGTAATGCAGATTGTTAATGTGTCTTCCTCTAATCCTGATGCCACAATTAAAACAAGTCCACAAGATCATAAATACAATATAGATTCTATTCTATTCAGCTGCATTTAAAAATTACCCCCAAAACAGGTTTAATGCATTGAACAGTAATTATCTAAGACCAGATGGATTGTGGGATTACATAAAAGATACCATCTATGAAAAGAGCAAAAGGTAGTTACAAAGGAAAGGAGAAAGACAAGATCAAAATGGACATCAGAAGAGACTGTGAAAATTGAACTGGAGTGTTAAGAATCCAAAACAAATGGAAGATGCCAAAGTAAAGAAATGAATAGAAAATTTCAAAAGGCAGCTTGGGAAGACAAAGCAAAGTATTAGAATGTACAAAGAGCTAGAGTTGGAGAATAAAAACAGAAGAATTTGGTTGGCATTTCTCAAACTGAAAAACAAATTCAAGCCCCAAGTTGCACTTCTGCTAGAAGCTGCGGGCAAAATTTTTAATGATCCAGGTAGTAGCTATTTACAGAATGCATAAAGCAACTCCTTAGTTCATTTATTAAGTCATTTTAGGATTTTACTTATCTCCATCTATGTGGTATCTTACAATGTAAAGATAAATAGAATGGACTATTTGCTGTCAAAGAGTTTATAAATTTGTTAGGAAGAAAACATAAGTATAATCCCATGTGCTAAGTATAATGAAAAGTTAAGGATGAATGAAAGTGTCAAAAGAAAGTGATTATCAGAAATAAATCCTTTTTTCATTAAAAATATAACAATCCATATTAGTATATTCCAAATAAGAATGGATTCCAAATCAGACTGATACATTACAAACAATCCTTTCATTTTACTCATATTAAGGTATAACTTAAAATTTTTGTAATGGTTTAATTTACATTGAAAGTGATGATTAGATAAGTATAATTTTAATAACTTTGGTGTGGTGTGTATGTGTGTGTGTTTTGTGACTTTCCTCAATTCTTTTCTTACCTGAGTTCACTTAGCCTTTGGTGTTCTTGCCACCATACTTGTTTGTGCTGTTTGATTAGTGATAGTTCTTTAGAGTTCTTTGAAGTCTGTACTGTTTTTCTGATCTAGCATTTAGAGAAACAAAAGAGGAGCAACTTCAATATTTTAAAATGCATTTTCTCAAATGAAATCTTTAATCTGCCTTTTTTACAAACTGCACATTCTATTGTTTTCAATCCTTACTCTCTTAGGACATGAAAATGCCAATCTTAGGCATCTTAGGACATAAAGTCTACCTAAACTAAGCAATATGATATACAAAAAACAAGGAGAGGAGAGAGGAAATACTTTGAAATGCATATTCGAGAATTACTTTTAAAGCATGCAAGAGAAGATGATATAATTCAGTTGTTTATGTTGTTGTTAGGTGCTGTTGAGTAGATTGACTCACAGATACTCAATGAACAACATATTGGAACCTTGCCCTAGCCCATGACCTCCCCACAATCTCTGACATGCTCAACCCCCAACTGCAATCACCATGTCAATCCACCTTGCTAAGGTCTTTCTCCCTGTCGCTAACACTCTATGTTTCCCAGGATGATTTTTTCCTCAAAGTCTAGTCCCTCTTGATAACATCCCCCCAAGTATGAAGATGAAGTTTCTCTAGAAAAAAAGCCTAGTTGCACTTTCTCAGAGACGTATTTGCTCATTCTTCTGATTGTTCATGGTAAGTCCAATACTCTTCTCTAACACCACAACTCAAAAGCAGCTCTTGTCCATCTATCTCTCTTATATATTGTCCAACTTTCAGGTGGATTCAAAACAAGTGGAATACCAGGCCTTGGATCATGTGCACCTCAGTCTTTAAATAGACACTATTGCTCTGTAGCATTTTAAAGATGTCCTTGACAATAAATAATACCTCAATTCACACAGCCCTAGTTTTTGTAAGAGTTTCTATGCAAATTTCCCCTTTTTGATACATCTTCCTAGAAGGAATGATGGACATTTTTATTTCTATTTTATAAAACTGAACAGAAATTCAGAAATAGACATCTGAATCTCAATTAAAATTTTGATAAAGGATTTGTGGTTCAAGTGCTCTTTTATTCTCCTATACAATTTGTAATCTGATCCTTCAGCCCGAGAGGGTAAAAAGTCATTGGATAAATTCTTAGAAGGCCTGACTTTAATCTCATAGTCAGCATTTATATGGCTTTGAATATACAATTCTAAACTTTCAATCCTGACTTTCTAAATAAAACAAAAAACATTTAGACAATATTTATTTGAAAGGACTCAGCAATAAAGAAATAATTAAATGTCATGTAGAACCAAAACTCAAATTTCCAACTAAATTCCATTTCCCCCAAAATTTCACAAGTTGGTTTTTTGTTTGTTTGTTTGTTTTTCAAAGCATTAGTAGTTTTGCTTTATAAGACGACCTCATTGCTTTCAAATCTGCTCTGTGCCATTTCCTTAATTTTTCTCTCGCAGGGCAGGCTATATTTCTGAACACCTCACCCTCCCTCAACCCCTATCAGCTGGCTTAACTCAAAGTTGGTGAGTCACTTGAGTTGAGGGGTTGAAGTGGTAGTGTGAGAGGGAAGTAGAAACTACAGTCACTCCCCTGCCTTCTCTGATTTAAAAAGGTCTCCAGTTGTGTCTGGTTTTTCTCTATTGTCCCAACTTTCTCTGGACAATCCCACTGTAGTTTAAACTCTTTGTGGGTAATCTCAAGCAAAATAAAACAAAACCCCTCAAACTCACTGCTAACATGTTGATTCCCATTTATAGAAACCCTCATTGGGTTACTCATAACCATCAGGCTAAGTCTTTACAAGAGATTACTCATAAATTTTCTCCATGGAGAACTTGCTGGATTCAAACTCTCAACCACATGGTTAGCAGCCTGACACATTATTCCACCATGACTCTGGTATGTAACTTTAACCCATGAAAACTGAAACAACATTACTTTTCCCTATGACCTTTTGATTTAAGTGCCAGCGGCTTCTTTGAGAACCTATATGGTTTCTCAGTTACTTTATTATCAGTGCTCCCCCACCCAAGTCCCTCATAAAGACTGGCTCTTGTACTTTAAATAGGGAGCACTGGCGGCCTAGTGGTAAGGAGTTACACTGCCACCACAAAGGCATGTAGTTTGAATCCCCTAACTATTGTGCAGGGAAAAGATGGTCAGTCTCCTCCCATGTGACTTACTGTCTCTGATAACAGACTGGAGGGTCAGCTATAGGTTGGTGACTTAAGCAACAGCTATTTCAGATTAGACTTTAACTGATACTCATTTGTATAATGAACTCACACATCACATGTTCATGCTTTCAAAAATCTACCAAAGAGCTATTCCAAAATCAGAAACTTAATAAAATATACATAGCAATATTTTCTCTGCTACCAGAGTACTATGTACGCTGAGATTTCTAACAGATCAGTACTAAGGACTGTCAAATATTCAGAAGATCAGGTCTAAAAAAGAATCTTCATAATGTATGCTATTTCAGGCTATCATTCACTGATTACTTTAACCTTGAGTTTTTTCTCTTTCTGCTGTTCTACTTACTGATTCAAAATTAGGGAAGTAGGAAAACAAAGTAATGCAAAGATCACTTAAAAAATTACAAAGTCAAATCTCTTCATCTGAAGGTTTTAAGAGTACCACTGTTATGTGATTTAGGAGGAATGTATACTTGAATAAGCACAAGACATTGTAGAAAATAATTTACACCCCTCATTTTACTTATGGAGGGGAAAGTACAGAGTATCACTAAAATTTGATAGTCAAAGTTTGCTTTCACTTATTCTATTTGCCATCCATAGTTTAAAGTTTGTTGAAAAATATATTCCTTTTAAAATTAGATTTCTTTGACTTACTTTGCCCATGTTGTACATAAAAAAAAAAAAAATTAAAACACATATTTAGAAGATGTGGACACATTTTTACAGTTTTTAGAAAAATCAATTGTGCTGCCTTTGGGCCCAGAGAAAGGCCAATTAAGTGGACTATAAAAGTCAAAATAAATCTACTGATTTTTCACTAGATGCTTCAAATGCTTTTTAGAACATTCTGATTTTTGCAACTTCACTCATTGATTCTATTTCTATCCTCGGGCCAAAACTGGGGGTGAGGGGTGGAACTTAAAGAACAAAAAGTATTTTAAAATCTATCTTTTTAAGAACAGATACTTATAGGTGATTCTAATTCATTATACTGGGCAATATACTTTCTGAAATAAATGCATTTTCAAAATTTAAAGTAAATGATATTTATACCAAATGCAGATAAATTTAAAATCCTTTTAAAATAATAAATTCATATAATAATCAGAAACCAAAGTTTTCCTGTATGTGGCTTATTGGGACCGTGAAACCTCAACTGTTGTTATTGGTGCCATAAGAACAGCAACCCTATGAACAACAGATGTGAGTCTTACCCTATCATGCATCATATTTATGATCTCCAATAATGAGTGTGACATTATTATAGTCCTGTCAGTGCATTTTGTTGAAGATGTTCCTCTCTTACTCTGATCATCCATCCTTCTCACCATGATCTTTGTGCAAGGACCAGCCCCTCCTGACCACATGCCCAAAGAGATGAAGTTTTACTATTTTAGCCTCTAAGAAAGGAGCTCGGGTGGCTTAGTGATATAGAAGAGTTGCACTGCCAACTCAAAGGCACACAGTGTTGAATCTACCAGATGCTCCAGGAGCAAAATGGGCAGTCTCCTCCTGTGTGATTTACAGCCTTTGAAAACCCACTGGAGGGTCAGCTATTATTTGACTCTGACTAGAGAGTACATAACAGTCTCTAAGGAGTTGAACTGTTGCACTTCCTCCTAAGGCAAACCTGTACTTTTAAATTCCACACTCTTCTGCAACATCACATTTCAAAGGTATTGATTCTTCTGTCATCCTTATCACTGTCCAACTTTCAGATGCATCAACAACAAGAGAAAACACGATGGCTTGGATCAGACTGAAAAACCTCAGCTGTGGTTTTTGTTGTGTACCTTCAGGTTGGAACCGACCTATAGCTGACCCCCGGCAAGTGCTTAGAGGCAGATAATCACATGGGAGGAGATTGCTCATCCTTCCGCTGAGCAGCTGGTAGATTCAAACCTGGTGCCTTTGGGATTACAGCACAACTTCTTACCATTAAGCCACCAGAGCTACCATGAATATTTTTTTGGGCCAAAGTATATATCTGTACACTTAAATTTCAGTAACAATTGAGAAATTGGTATTGGTTGTGACATGCTGTCAAGTTGCCTGTGATTCATAGTGACCTCATACACAACAGCTCTGAACTCTGTCTTATACTGAGACAATCTCACTGTCTCTAACAAATTTGCCCTATTACCCCAATCACTGCATCAATGCATCTCATCCAGGGTCTTCCTCTCCTGAATTATCCCTCCACCCTTTCAAGTATGATGTCCTTGTCCAAGAGCTGGTCCCTCCTGTTAACATGCCCGAACTATGTGAGACAGAGCTTCAAAATCCTTGCCTCCAGAGAACAAACTGGTTTCATCCTCACCAGAACAGACCTGTTTGTTTTCTTGGAAGTTCATGGTATGTTCAATATTCTTCAATACCACAACTCAGAGGCATCCATTCTTACTATCTAGTTCTCAGTAATTGTGAAGATCATGGCCTGGATTTGGTGCACCTTAGTCTCTCAATTGACATCTTTGTATTTCAGCACTCTGGAGAGGCCCCTGATAGCAGACTTTCCTAATCCAATTTGTCTTTTGATTTCCTGGCTGAGCAAGCTGTACTTGTTAACAATCTCAATCTCTTATCCACCTATCATGGTGCTGCCAATTAGTCTACTGGTAAGAATCGTTGTCTTCTTGATGTTGAGCTTAATCCATATTGAAGGCTGCAGTCCTTGACCTTCTTCTAAAGATGTTTCAGGTCCTCCTAAATTTTAGCAAGCAAGGTTGTGTCATATGCATAACTCAGGTTGTTGATGAGTCTTCTTCAAATTCTGATGCCACATTCTTTCTCAAAGTCCAGCCTTTAAAATAATCCATTCCATATATAGATTGAAAAGGTATGCAATCCTAAAGGTACATGGTTCAAATCCACCAGATGCTCTGCTGGAGAAGGAGGGACAACTTCCTTCCATGTCAGTTGGCTCCAATTAGACAGTACACAACAAGAAACAAAGACAAAATATGAAAACAGACTGCATCCTTGACACTCTCCAGTCCAGATTTGAACTGCGCAGTGTTTCCTTGCTCTGCTCTTCAGCCCAAGCATAGGTTTTACATGAGCACAGTAAGGTGTTTGGAGATCTCTATTCTTCTCAAGGTTAACCAAAATTTGTTGTGATCCACACAGTCAAATGCCTTTGTGTAGTCAATGACACAGAAATAGACATTCATCTAGCACACTCTGCTTTCAGTCAAGATCCGTCTGACATTGACAGTTATGTCCCTACTGCCATGGCCTCTTCTAAACCCTGTCTGTACTTCTGGTAGTCCTCTGTTGAGGTACTGTTCCAGTCATTTTTTTTAATAATCTTAAGTAAGATTGTGTTTGCATGTGATATTAATAATATTGTTTGATAATTTCCACACTCTGTCATATCATCCTTTTTTGTAATAGGAATAAATATAAATGTCTTCTAGTCAGCTGGCCAGATAGCTGTCCTCCAGATTTCTTGGTACAACTTGGTGGGAATGTCCAGGGCAGCATCTGTTGGTTGAAATATGTCATCAATTCCTTGGGGCCTCGTTTACTGCTAATTTCTTCAGAGCAGCTTGAAATTCCTCCTTCATCACCATTGCCTCTTGTTCGGATGCTGTCTCATGAAATTTTTCCATGTCAGCCACTTCTTTTTGGTCCAATGACTTTGAATACTCTTTTTATCTTCTTTTGATGAATCCTGGATCATTCAATATTCTGCCTACAGTATCTTTAAGTATTACAACTCAAGGCTTGAATTTGTTCTTTAGTTCCTTCAGCTTAAGAAATGCTGAGTAAATTCAGCCCTTTGGATTCTATGATGACAGGTCTTTGCCTATTTTGTTATAATACTTTGCTTTGTCTTGCCGAGCTGCCCTTTGAAATCTTCTGTTCAGCTTCTTAATATCTTGATTTCTCCCCTTGACTTTGGCTTCTTTAGCTTCTTGAGATTCTAATATAATATTCAAGCCTCTTCTGACACTTTTCTCAGTCTTTTTTCCCTCCTCTTAGTAATGACCTTTTCATTCATTGTGAATGATATTCTTGACGTCCTCTCACAGCTCACCTGGTCGTCCTTCATTAGCATCCAAGGCCTCAAACCTGGTCTTGAGATGATTTTTAAATTTAAGTGGGATAAACTCAAGGTCATATTTTGGTTCTTGTGAATTTGACTTGTGTCAAAATTTATTGAGTTATATATTTAAGATGTATGCATTTTACTAGTAATTGTTGTGTTGTTAAGTGCCATCAGGTGGTAGGCGACTCATAGCGACCCTATGAACGAAAGACCTGAACACTTGTATAACTTTCGTCCTTTCTCCAGGTTCATAGGGTTTCTAGAGGCAAGCTATTTCAGAACTGGATGCCACTCCTGCTTCCAAGTTTGATTTAATTGGGGAGCTCCACCAAACACTGTCCACCATGGGCAACCATTCTCACATCTGACACATCAGTGTCACAGTGTTCAGCTTCAAGACAATCATGAGTTACTACTATTAATTATACCTCAATAAAGTATTATTA
>NW_006399760.1:32513959-32523669 GCF_000299155.1 Elephantulus edwardii
TTTAAATTTTTTTAAATTTTATTATTTTGTGTGTGGGTACCATCAAATCAGATCTGACTGGTACAGGAGGAGTTTGTTCCTCCTTCTCCAGCAGAGCATCTGGTGGAAGGAAAAAAATAATTAAAGGAAAGAAAACAACTACTCAGAAGCAATTGGACACTTGTCAAGTTGGACAAAACTTATTTTTAACAAAATCCCCTTTGTGATGATATGAAGACGCATAGTCTCATTTACATTGCTGGTTGAAATTATACAACTTCTAGAGAAAGGAACTTGAGGGTAAAGAGTAAAATTTCATATGGATTTACCCTTCTACTTAGTAATCTCATTTTTAAGATTCTACCTGAAAACTAGGGAGCTCGAGTGACCCTGTAGTAAAGTGTTGTGCTACCAATCCAAAAGTACATAGTTCAAATCTACCAGCTGTGCAGTAGAAGAAAGAAGCAATCTCTGCCCATAGAAATGACAATCTCTGAAAAGCTTCTGGATACTCAGCTATGAAAGAGTTCCCACTGGACCACACATAACAACAACAATCTGAAAACAATGCTGGCAAAAATATACAGGCATAACCTATTCTTACCACAGTTTTGTAAGACCAGAAGAGGAAAATTGCATTAATAAGAATTCTCGCCAAAATAATTTTCCCTGCATCTGATCAAATTTTGAGATACCAATTTACTTGAAATAAAAGACATAGAAAAGCACAATAAAAGACATCAACAAGATACAATTAGTAAAATATAGACTGTAAGAAAATTCACAAGGAAAACATTCCATTTCTAAAAAAAAAAACAAAAACCCAATAAATTTCAAGATACAGAAAAGATGATGACAAAAATAAAAACCGCTGTTAATTTATTAATTTATTTAGATGATGATTAAATTAACTTTAAAAATTGTTTTTAAATGTCAGGCAAAGTTAACACTGACTGTTACTGTTGTTGTTAAGTGCCGTCGAGGCGCAGGTGACCCTATGAAGGAGAGTCCTCAACGCTTGGGTGTCTTTCATCCTCTCTCCAGGAACACTGACTAGATATTTGAAATCATTAAAATTTTTAAACACTGTAATAATATCATTGTTTAAGGGGGAAAAAGTTTATTAGACTTTTCCATGACGCAAACCTTAAGAATTACTTGATGGATACTTGAATTTAACAAAAGAAATATACTTGTTAATAAAAGAAGCTAAAGTGAATCATAAAGATCTCCATTAGACTTAATAAACTGTAAACTAACTGTTAAATTTAGGGAGCTGTGGAGGCCTACTGGCAGGATGCTGTGCTCCAATCCCATAGGCATAAGATTCAGGGCCACCAGCTGCTCTGCAGGAGAAGGATGGGCAATCTCCTCCCATGTGATTAACTGCCTCTGAAAACTCGCCCAAAGGTCAACAATTGGTCAGTTCTGACTCAAGACCCTATGGTACACAACAACTGTTTTTTAGAACTTAAAATTTTGGCCTCCATTTTCAGTTCAAATTTACTATTTGGCTTCACGTTCCATCTTATCTTTTGAAAACCCCAATGTCTTCAGAATCACATCTTGCATCTCATAACTTTTATATTATAGAAGTCATAGGGATTACAAAAGTGGCAATCATGTCTAATCAATGTAACAATAGTAAAGAATATGACAAGACTTTTGAGTTTATTTCAATTTTTTTTCATTTTACTAATCTTTTCCAGTATAGCTAATTATTCTAGCTACAACTAGAATCAGCTATCTCCTTATGTGCTTTTTAATAAAATTTCCTTATATACTTTAAATATTAAAATGCTATCATTCAACTTAAGTATATGTATAGTTAATATTACAAGAGTAAAGTGCTTTAATAATAGATGAATGTTAAAGTTCATCTTGTATACAAAATAGAATCAATCTTAGTTAAGTAGAGAAATAAACTATTAGTGTAAACATTAAGAGAGAATGTGTTAGCTATATAACAAAAGAATAATTCATTCTTTTTTGAGCCAACACATATTTCATAAAACTGTAAATAATATGCAGCCAAACAACATATGATAGTACTAAAATTCTAATGTGTGTAGACTATTTCGTATACTAACTTTCATAACATTGAACATAAGAAACTTTAAGAATTATATTTAATTTCCAGTTATTTAATCATATGTATGTCATGAGTTTTTCAAGAAATAGCTCTTCCTTGGGAATTACTTATATTTTACAAGAATAAAGTAAAAGCAAAATGTTAACTTGCCACCTTAAAATTAAATAAGAAGGGATAATTCTGAAAACTCATGTACATCACCAAAGCATTTTCCTTAACCTATGTATAATGATAATAATTAAGAAAACAATATTGAAAATGAAGAGAAAGTATGATGGAATTGATAAGGCACCCAGAATGCATTTTAATCCCACTAGCCAAAAAGAAAAACAGCAGGCATTATAAAATTCAAAGGGACAATTCTTTATAGTTATAAATCTATCCTAGCATTGAAAAATAGAAGCAAAAAGCTTGTTCAAATGATTGCCATAAACTGTTAGCCAGCCATTCCCAGTAATTGAAGACAAAGAATACTTTTTGAGAGTTGTCAAGCTATGAATCACAGGTAAAAAGTGATTTGCAGAAAATAAAATCCCGTCATGGAACAAATTCATACCTGACCCTCCAGTAAGTTGTCTGAGGCCATACATCACAAAGGAGAAGGTTACTATCAGAGAGGCATGGTTTTTCAGCTAGCAATGCAGCTCTTTACAGAGAAGAACTGAAAAGGCTTTCTCCTAAATTATATGTTTTGGATAAAATGGTTAGTGAGGTTATTTAAAAGGTCAGTTTAAAGTGAACATTTGTTTAATTTCACAAATAAATATAGTCAGCAGAGAAGCCATGTAGAAACTGAGTGTTGAGAAATTATTGTTCTTGCTTTCAATGCCAAAATTTTAAAATATACTTAAATATTTAAAATCTTGAATATGTTTATTCTTATAGCCAAATTTATCATGCAAGAGAACTTGAATTTGACCAAATATTGACCTTAATATCCAAATGTAAGAGGAGCAATGACCACATGGGGACAGTTGAACCTAACCCCTAGTAACTCTACAAAGGGAAACTGTCCCCATTAACAACATCCACAATGTAAAACTGATTTTACTGATTTGACTGATCTGATGAGGTCAGATATGCGCACGCCCCCAACTCCACTGCACCTTACTTTTACTAATTACTGCATCCAAATTTTACTGTAAATGACCACACAAACTAAACAAAATCTTTTACTCACAGTTGAGTAAAAATATTTATTAGGAAAACAGGTTTGGGCAGGAGGGTGAAAGACAAAGGATATTAAACAGTTATTCAGATTTAGTAAATAGCAGTCCCAAACCAGGGTAACAGCAAGACATAATCCCTCATTGAGATCAGACAGCATCTCAGTCAACAGCAAAATATCTCTTATGCAGGAACCTTTGGACTCAGAGGAACCTCTAGCCCCAAAGCATACATGCTGCTTTCTCTGCTGTTTCTTTCCTCGTGTTGAAGTTCCTGAATTCTGACAATGAATTGGCTTAATTTAGTGGCAAGAGTAGCCAATCCCCTTGTGGATAGGCTAACATGCCTTATGAGGGAGAAATTACTTAAGCAGCTGTTGATGATAGGCAGGCCACCTGCCCTGCAAGGCAGCTGGAGATTATCACCCCAGGTGATCTAAGGATGGTGGGTGGAGCCTCAAAGATTAATTTTACTTACATGTTCCCAACTGGCCATGGGGTCAGGTCTAAGGCAATGGACAGAAAAATCATTCTTAAAATCTTAACACCACATTAATTCCACAATCAGCCAAAATGCTTTTTTGATGCATTTAGGGTCATGGATGGAGGGATAGAGAGATGGATAGATAGCTGGATGAACAGGAAGCTGAATAGATAATATATAAATGAATGTATGTAAGAGTACATATGTATATATTCCAATACTGTAGAGAAAACAATAGTTATGTATTTGTAATAGCTTCTTACATTAAGATAATATTTTGGGGAAGATATTTGTCAATAAGTCTGAAAGGAACATTTTTTGCCTCAGACAACACACTCATGAAAATATACCCCCAAAACTTATAAATTATAGTATATGCATCTTGTTCTATTTGGATTATTCAACATTTAGGTTTTTTTTAATTCTTTTTTAGAAATTCTTCCTCTTTAAAAGTTTTTTATTGTGATTTTAACAAAGTTTGCAGAAAAGCTGACTTTTCATTCCTTTTGTGCATTTTTCTCCCTACCCACCCAGTACACCTTTTTTAAAAAAAGTCATTCATTTGCATAATTTCCTTCCTCTCACCCCATCCCTATCCCACTTTGCAATGTACTTGTTATTCTGGACTGTTTTCATGCAAATAATGCCTAATAATCACATATTCCTTTTAAACAGTTCTTTCCTTCATTGGTTCCAGTGCAGTGTTCATTATTTATCCCCTCTGTTTTTAGTTTTACCCCACCCAACCATGTCAGTCTTACTTTATAACAGTGATTTGTCCTTTTGTGTCTGAGATCTTTCACTCAGCATAATATCCTCCATGGTCACGCATATTGTGTGAGGTTTTACAAGTTCTTTGCTTTTCAGTGCTGCGTGGAATTCCTTTGTGTGAATATACCATGGTTTTTCCTTCCATTCATTTGTTGATGGTTTTGGGGTGTTTTTTTTTAATCCTTATTGGCTTGTGATCTCAACTGCAATATCACTTTCTCAGAAAAGACTTCCCTAATTTCAAAAATTGTTAACAATTTCATCTTACTTGGATCCACAATCAAACCTTTGGTATCAAAAGTCAGAAATAGAGACTTGTACACCAGTGTTCATAGCAACATTAGTCACCATAGCAAGAACATGGAAACAGTCCATATGCCCAACCATGGATAACTCAGTCTCATAAAGACAAAAACTGTATAAGGCCACACTGTAGAACGAGTATGAATATCTGGGGTGGGTGGTTCCTTAATCATAGGGTCACACAGTTTGATGGATAGAAGCAAAGATGGGTAAAGGGAAGGGAAAAGATCCAATGCGGAAAACAATGTATATGAAATTTGTAAGTAGACCAGTTTAAAATTAAAGAAAACAATAATAATTTGTTTTTAAAAATGTTAAAGAATGAAAAGACATGTTGTATTGGGAAATTTTACTGCTTAGACCTCCAAAGTGCTAAGGAATAATGATGTCAGCTTATGACTAAGGTGTACTGGATCTAAGCCATGGTCATTTCAACTACTTATTATGCATCTCAAAGTTGAACAATGAATAAGGATGTCAGAAAAAGAATCACTGCCTGTAAATTGTGGTATGGGAGAAGAGTATTGAATAGGCTATGAACTGTAAAAAGAACAAACAAGTATGTCTTAGAGAAAGTACAACCAGTGTGCTCCTTGGAGGCAATGTTGGTGAAGCTTCATCTTGCACACCTTGTGCATGTTGTTAGGAAGGGCCAATTCTTGGAAAAAAATAGCATCACGGTTGGAAAAGTGGAGAGTCAATGAAAGAGAGAAAGATCCTCAACAAAGTAGATGGACACAGTGACTGTACCAATGGGCTCAAGTGTATCAGAGATGATAAGGATGGCAAGGGATAGGGAAGGGTTCAGGTCCATTATTAATAGAGTCACTATGAGTTATAGTCAACTTGACAGCACATAACAGCAACAACAACCACTGCACAATCAGAAATAAAGGCTGGTGATATAATCTGTAGTGAGCCATGCTGCTAGACCAAAGGTGGCACCTGTTACTTCAAATCTACCAGCTGCTTCCTGTGCAATGTACAGCCCTAAAAACCCAAAAGAAGGTAAGCAATAACTTGGTTTCTACTTGACAGCAATGAGTTTTTGAGATTTACTATATACCATGAGACAGTACGTTCTTTATAATAATTCATATTTAATATAATAATTTTATATGTGGACTTAGATAATCACTCCTCCCTACAGGCAGTACTTTGCATAGTGTACTTATTTTATTTTGCTTATTATTTTATATTTACAACACACAATATGAACACAACAAATATTTCTTGATTGAATTAATTAAATATTAGAAACACTATTATATTATAAACTTTGATGCAATGTATATAGAATTTCATATGTGACTGTTGTTGTTTGGTGACACTGAGTCAAGTACAACTCATAGTGACTCGACAAAAAACAGATCTGAATTCTGTCCTATCCTGTGCCATCTCATCATCTCAGATATACTAAAGCCCAATGCTGCAGTCATGGTCTCAATCCATCTCATTTGGGGTCTTCTGATCTCTTTCACTGACTTTCCAACTTTTCAAGCATGATACATGTGCCCATTGTTGTTGTTGTTAGGTGCTGTTGAGTAAAGTATGACTCATAGTGACACTCTGAACAGCCGACCTGAACCCCGTCCTATCCTGAGCCATCCTCATTATCTCAGATACAGTAGAGTCCATTGCTGAAGTCACTGTGTCAATACATCCCACCGAGTGTCTTCTTCTCCTTCACTGACTCTCTACTGTTCCAAGTATGATGTCCCTTTCCAAGGACATTTTCCTAACTCTAACACTAACCCTAACACTAAACCCAACTCTAACCCTAAATTTAAATGTTACCCTAACCCTAACCCTAACCCCAACATTAACCTTCACTCATACCCTAAGCCTAACTCTAACACTAGTCCTAATGTTAACCCTAGACTTGCCTAACTAAGTTCATGTCCAAAATATAACAGACGACATTTTGCCATTTTTGCCTACAAGGAGCACTGCACAGCAGCCTTCAGTAAATGTTAGCTGCTATTCAATATCATTAATCATTGACAGATCCTAAAAACTATTTAGAATGGCATTTATGTTCCCATTAACAATGTAAGTATTATTATACTTCTTAGAAATTAAATTTTCTAATAGTGGGGGAGAAACAAGGGCTCATACCTTTAGTTGTGTAGCAGAAGCTAATTTTTTTGCTTCAGTTAATGCATGTAATTGTTGATAATCTACTGGTTTATATTTGGTGCTTTTAATTCCATTTTTCATACAGAATAACAGATAATCTATTTTCCATGAAAAAGAAAAATTACAAAGAAGTAGGGTTATGTTATTATTATAGTTTTGACAATATACTGCCTTCAAATGGCTTTTTCTAAAACATATATATATATAATTTTTATCTTGTAATTGTGAAGAAACACAGCAAAATAAACACAATTTGCAGTTTCTACATGTATATCATTTAGTTACATTGATTGCCTTCAAATATTTTAAAAATATTTTTAAACACAAGAAATAGTATGCAATATTCATAACATTTTAACTTCTACTTACTCGCCTTGTTAGGTGCCTTTGAGTCAGCTTCACCTCATAGTGGCCCCATGAGCAAGGGAACAAAACCCTGCCAGGCCCTGTCCTGTGACATCGTCACAGTCTGCTGTGCATCAGTCCATTGTTACAGTCACGCCATCACTCTGTCTCCAGGAGAGTCTTCCTCTCCTTCCAAGCAGGATGTTCTCCTCCAGGAACCTCTTGATGTATGTGAGATGAAATCTCATTATCTTTGCCTTTACCCTAGAAACTCTTGAAGTTCTACATTACCTCTTTATTCCTTGCACCAATTACTTCTGAACAGGCACAAAAGTAAGATTGTGTAAAGAATACAGACTATCTAAATTATTATACCAAGAAGTTAGAAAATTTTACAGTATCAAGATAAAATGCATGCTCACTCTTTAAGACATTGTTTTTATATGAAATGCACTGTTGTTGTTGTTGTTGTTGTTGTTGTATGCCATCAAGTTAATCATGACTTACAGCAATTTTCTGAACAACTGATCTGAGTCATTCCCCGTCCTGTGACCCTCTCACAATCTCTGATATATTCAAACACACTGCTAGTTACTGTGTCAGTCTATCTTGTTAAAGGTCTTCTTCTCTTTCTCTGAACCTCCACTTTTCCCAGTATGATATCTTTTTCCAAGGGCTCACCCCTCTTGAAAATATGCTGAGAATATGTGAGATGAAGTTTCACCATTCTTGCCACTAAGGAACACCCAGATTGCACTTTCTCCAAGACAGACTTGTTTATTTAGTTGGCAGTCCATGGGATATTAAGTATTCTTCTCCAACACTACAGTTCAAAAGCCTGACTTCATCTTCTGTCATCTTTATTCATTGTGCAACTTTCAAAAGCATGGGAACAAATTGAAAAAACTGGCTGGGATCAGGTGTCCCTTAGTCTTTAAACCAATATCTTTGCTTTTAGCAGCTTGATGAGGTCCTTCACAGCATATATTCCCCTGTACAACACATCTTTTGACTTCTTGACTTCTATTGCTGTGAATGATAATTATGGAGCCAAGTAAAATGAAATCATTGACAAATTCAGTCTTTGCTCCATCTATCACAATGTTGCCAGTGGTGAGGACTTTTAATTTTCTTGATGTTGAGATGTAACTTATATTGAAGGCTATAGTGTTTGGTCTTCTAAAATATGTTGTTGTTGTGTACCATTGAGTCAGAGCTGACTCACAGCAAAGGAAGGACATAGGAGGAGATTGCCCATCCTTCTCCCTCAGAGCAGCTGGACTTGAACAACTTGCCTTCAGGATTGCAGGACAGCTTCTTGTCACTAGGCCACCAGACAGCTGGTGGATTTGAACTGCCTGCCTTTGGATTGCCAGCACACTCTTTGATTATAGGCCATCAGAGCTTATAAATGCTTAAACATAATATTATTCTAAATTAACTTAAGTAAATAGATTTTTTAAATTGTGCTAAATATATGCTGCTTTGGGGCGTCAAGGATTCATTTATAACTCAGAGCAATCCTATGTAGAAGAGAACAAATCACTACCTGGTTTTGTATCATTTTTGCAATTGTTGCTATGTTTGATTCCATTATTGCAGCCATCTCACTAGGGTCTTCCTCTTTTTTCCAGGAATTGGTGTCTCCAAATAATATGTTCAAAGAACATGAAACAAAGTCTTACCATCCATGATTTTAAGGACTATTCAGATTATACCTTTCCCCAAAACAGATTTATTTGTTCTTCTGGAAGTCCATGGTATATTCAATATTCTTTATTCAAAAGCATTATACCTTATTGAAAGACACTATTTTTTTTTATTTTCCTTATTCGTTGTCTAACCTTTCACTATCATATGAGGTAATTGAAAATGTCATGGTTTGGGTCAGAGCATCCTTAGTAATCAAAGTGACATTTTTGCTTTTTTAACATTTTACAGTAGTCCTTTGCAGCATATTTACCCAATGCTTTTCTTGACTGCTGATTCCATAGGTAATGAATGTGGACACAAAGTATAATGAAAACCTTGACAACATCAATCTTTTCTTCATTTATTGATCTTGACTACTGGCCCAGTTGTTAGACTTTATATTTAGGTTTAATTCATACTGAAACTGCTGTCTTTGATTTTTTCTTTTTAGTAAGCATAATAACATTTATTTAAAGCACACACTAATAAAATGACCCACTTGAACCTAATACTGCTTTTAATTTTTTTTCTTCTGTACTTATGGCTCCAGGAATAGATGGTATACCAACGGACATATTTCAGTTAACAGATGCTGCCATGGACGTGCTCACCAAATTGTGCCAAGAAATCTGGAGAACGACCATTTGGCCAACTGACTGGAAGAGATCAATATTTGTTCCTATCCCAAAGAAAGGTGACCCAACAGAATGTGGAAACTACAGAAAAATCTCACTGATTT
>NW_006399760.1:32524744-32561364 GCF_000299155.1 Elephantulus edwardii
GGATGAGAGTGTCAGAGACAGTGTGATTGGCACAGGACAGAGCGGAGTTTAGGGCTGTTGTACATAGGGTCGCTATGAGTCGCAGGTGACTCGAAGGCACATAACAACAACAACAACACTTCTATTGTGATTTTAATGAACGTCTTTGATTTTTTTTTTTAGGTAAGTTTTACCACCTCTTCACTTTATGTAAGGAAGGTTGTCTCATCTGAATATCTAAAGTTGCTAATGGGCACTTCTGCAATCCTGGTGCCATAATCTTCTTTAACACTCTGCCTTATTTTCTATGTAACAAAAATTTTCCAATCCTATTGTTTGACATTCATAATTAGTAATACTGATTATATTCATCATGTTGCACAACTATTATAATTTTTCTTTTTCAAACTATTCACTAAGTTGAAATTTAGTGACCCCTAAGCAATGACTCAGTTTTCTTCTTCCCTTCCACTGCTTATAATCACTAATAAGCTTTGGTCTCTATATATTAAGAATCTGGCAGTTAAGTACTTGATTATTTATCAAGAAGTAAAGAGTTCAAACTTGCCAACTGATTCCAGGCAAAAAGATGCGGCTGTCTGCTTTTATAGAGTTCAGCCTTGGAAACTGTCCTGTACACTCACTATAAGTTGGAAACAACTTGACAGAATCAAGCTTTATATATTTGCGTATTTCCTACAACATTTGTCCTTTTGTGATTTACTTATCTC
Organism: Elephantulus edwardii; assembly: GCF_000299155.1. Lineage (NCBI taxonomy): Eukaryota > Metazoa > Chordata > Mammalia > Macroscelidea > Macroscelididae > Elephantulus > Elephantulus edwardii. The sequence goes on from NW_006399760.1 coordinate 32,525,455, forward strand.
ATTTATCATAATGCTTTCAAAGCTCATCCACATTTAGTATATATTAGACATTGACAAATCTTTCCATGTAATCAGAAAATGAGCTATTATTAAAATTCTTAAAATCAACACTCCAACTCCATATCATACCAAAAGGGCACAATTCACTGTACATCGTTAAGATTAAGAAGTTAAAACAATACCTGAGCTATCACTTTTCTGAATTGCTTTGACTGGCTGGTCTCTTTTGCTCATGATTCCTACTTCTGTTAAGAAAAGAAGAAAAAGCTGAAATGTTAAAATGTAATTTTTAAAATATTTTGGAACATGTGTTAAATGGGAGTATTTCTAAGGTTTAGGACTAAGTGTCATAACTTAAGATTTTTCAATTCTTTTTTTAGAAGCCCCCTTGTGCTATTTTTTTTCTTTTTTTCTGGCCTCTCCCCTCTTAATTACCCTCTATTGCATTATCTCAGTGATTGATAAATATTTTGTAATTATAAAGTTGTGCATATTTTCTTTTGAGTTCCTGGGAGGAGAAAAACTGTATAAAACAAAAACTAAATGAAGTGGCTAAGTGAATCATTACTTCTACTAAAACTACAGAATTTGTGGAAGACATGAAAACTTGGTTTACGTCCTTCTTGGAACAACTTGTTGTCTAACTTTAAAGAGAGAGATCTGCAGACAGACTTCAGCTGCCACTTCCCTCAAGGTCAGGCTCAGCTGCAGAGAGCAGGGTGTAAGAGGCAAGCACTTTGTGTCCAATGTAGAAACTCTGATGTGCAATATTTGCACCACAACTCACTGTCAGGTTGATCAATACTTTTTTGAATCTGAATTAAAAATGACTTATTTTTTTTAAATGACTTATTCATATGCCCGATTCTGCTTCCTTTCTTATATTTCACAGTTGGCTGCTAAACACCTCCCATTTGACTTAGCACCTATTTTCTGAAAACCAAATATAGGAAAACAGTAAACTGAATGGAAATTATTAAAGGAATCAATTATTTTCAAATTACAAGTGGTTCTTTAAGTTACTGTACTCATTTATTCATACATTTTTTTTTGTTTCCTATCCATAAGGTTGAGAAGATGCCTTGTGGTCTTTATAGTAATTTAAACTTTTTAAAGTGGATGATAAAACAGAAGTCCATGGTTTGGGGTAACTGTTAAGTTAATTAGGAACTGTGGCAATTTTCAACTAGCTTTAGAAATACAGGGATAAACTCAAGTGTGTAATTCACAGAATCTCTGGTCAGAGAAACCTTGTATCAAGCCTACAACAATGATAATTTCCCTAAGGGCTTGTTTCTACTGACATACATATCCTATTTATTACTTGGACCAAAACTTCTTCTTCCAAAATTCTATCCTAGATATCAACTTCCACTGCTTCTGCATGAGTTAAGCCACTTCACCTTCTGTCAGCTGACAAGCCATCAACAGCTCCAAATTACATGTTTTCAGTTTGTACCCTTACAGTACATTTGGAATGCAGCAGCCAAAATAACATTTTAAAAATTCTACTCTCACATTCTTCAAGAAATCTGGAGAACAATCACTTGGCCAACTAACTGGAAGAGATCTATATTTGTTCCCATCCCAAAGAAGGGTGACCCAACAAAGTGTGGAAACTATAGAACAATATCATTAATTTCACATGCAAGCAAGATACTACTGAAGATTATCCAAAAACGACTGGAACAGCACATCAGCAGAGAACTGCCAGAAGTCCAGGCTGGGTTTAGAAGGGGTCATGGTACTAGGGATATTTTAGGTAATGTTAGATGGATCTTAGCTGAAAGCAGGGAATACCAGAGGAATGTATATCTGTGTTTCATTGACTATGCAAAGGCATTTGACTGTGTGGATCATAACAAACTGTGGCTGACTCTGAGAAGAATGGGAATACCAGAACACTTGGTCATGCTAATGAGAAACCTCTACTTGGACCAAGAGGCAGTCGTTTGAACAGATCAGGGTAACACTGCATGGTTCAAATTTGGGAAGGGTGTACGCCAGGGATGTGTCTTGTCTTCATACCTTTTCAATCTGTATGTAGAGCAGATTATCCGGGAGGCTGGGCTTTATGAGAAGAAATGTGGGATCAAGATTGGTGGAAGAGCTATCAACAATCTGAGATATGTAGATGACACAATCCTGCTTGCTGAAACTGAGGAGGACCTAAAGTACTTGCTACAGAGGGTCATGGACTGCAGCCTCCAACATGGATTGAGGCTCAGTGTCAAGAAGACAAAGATTGTCACCACTGGGCCAATTGGCAGTATCAGGATGGATGGTGAAGAGATTGAGACTGTTCACAGCTTTAGTTTGCTTGGCTCCACAGTCAACAGTCTTGGCACCAGCATCCAGGAAATTAAAAGGCGTATTGCCATGGGCAAGTCTGCTGTTAGGGACCTCTCCAAAGTACTGAAGAGCAATGGTGTCTTTCTGCAGACTAAGGTACATCTGATACAGGCCATGGTCTTGTGATCACTTGTTAGGCATCAGAGAGTTCGACAATGACTAAGAAAGATAGAAGGAGAATTGATGCCTTTGAGCTGTGGTGCTGGAGAAGAGTATTGAGGGTACCATGGACTGCTAGGAAAACAAACAGATTCATCCTAGAAAGGGTCAAACCAGGCAGCTCCTTGGAGGCAAGGATTATGAGGCTCTAACATACTTTGGACATGTTGTAAGGAGGGACTGGTCCTTGGAGAGGGACATCATGCTTGGTAGAGTGGAGGGACAGCGCAGGAGGGGAATGCCCTCTATGAGGTGGATTGATTTGGTGACTGGGGCAATCGGGATGGGCGTATTGGAAACAGTGTGATTGGCACAGAACAGAGCAGAGTTTAGGGCTGTTGTACATAGGGTTGCTATGAGTCGCAAGCAACTCGATGGCACATAACAACAGCAACTCTCACATTGTTTGAAATTCTTCAATATTCTCATTACTTTTTAAAATAACCTCTCAACCATGTTAACTAGCCTATCAAAGCCATATGACCTCATCTGGGTTCAACTTTCCATCTACCCACATCTCAACCAAGTTTGTTTGACCTCATAGTCTTCCCACATGCTGTTTCCTCTGCCTTAAGAGATACAATCTCCTTCTTTCTACTTTGTTGATTACTACTCAGCTTTCAACTCAATATACATACAACCTCCCAAGGGGGGAAAAAATGAACTATTTTCATTCTTTTCATATTAGTTTCTTCCTATGATAATTTGCAACAGTATTTTCACTTGGATGTTCACTGATTTGATTGTTTTCTCCTACATTAAGCATAGAACTATATTTGACCTTTATTAGTTATATACTCAGTGTTTGGTTTAGCATAATAGGTATAACTGAAAAATAAAGAAAAATTAGTTGGCATTAGTTGAATATCTTGAAGCCCTTCAGAAATACTTACATATGTAATATGTAACTTCATAATATAAGTTCCTTTTCTTACCTGTGATAGTCACCTTATCTTAGCTACCTATGATTCTCTGGTTTGGCAATTACGATGTAGTCATTATCTCAGTGAGATCTTATCTATTATAATAATTTCCTCTGTGAAACCTTATATAATACAATCATCTCCATGATGATATCTGCTTTGAGCAAATAATCCGCTGAATGGGAATTTCTTTAGGGGTGTATCTGCATTAAACATATTTGGGTATACGGCAAAGTGCTATTGTTTTTTGTTCAGCTGAGATCTTCAATCTGGCTTGTTATCATCTGACCTGTGGATTTGAGCCAGCAGCCTGCCATTTTAACTGTTGGTCCTGCATTCTTCTGACCTATCTTGAGTTTGTCCTAAGTCTCTATCTTGGTGTATGTTGATGTAAGACCCAAAACCTTGGAACTTGCTGGCTTCTACAAGTGAGTGCCTGAATAATTTTCTTAAGCTAAATATCTCTTTCATATATCTGTAAGTATATATTTAGATCTATATACAGACATAGATAGAAGTTTATTTCTTTATCTCTATCTCTATCTCTATCTCTATCTCTATCTCTATCTCTATCTCTATCTCTATCTCTGTATCTACAGAATTAGTTTGGATTCTCCAAACCCAGTCAAAGACATTACCACAATCTTTCAATTTTTAAATAACTTTCTTTAACATCATAGTCTGCATACAGAGTTTTTAAACATAAATTATCTTCAGGAGTCATTAGGTAAAATACATGGGAGAAATTATAAAGCACAAGATGCCAGGGATAGAATATATGAAAATCTGAAAAGTTTTCCATACCCAAAGATAATAAAAAGCAGACAACTAAAGAAAGACTTCACACAACTCTATGTTGCATTCAGCAGTCAGTTTTTGACCTCTGATCTACAGCACCTCATCCCTAGTTTATAGTTATTCACTCATTGGTCAGTGCTCCAACCTTGCCATGTTCATTTAACATGAGACCTCATCTATCCTCTCATTGACTGACCTTATTCGATTCTCAGGAAACAACCAGATCTTCTAAACTTAGGGGTCATTTTTCTAGCCAATAAGACTAAAAAACTGGGACTCTTAAATAAAGTAAGACTTTATAGGTTCTCTACTGGCTCACTTAGTCCAGTCTCCTCATACAATAATTCTCACCATTTTTACACAGTCCAAGTTTTAATAGAATCATAACAATCTTATACTAGAAGGATCCTTGAATTAAAGTTTAAACAGAAAATAAACTATCTTCACTAATTTAAAGTTCAGTTTTCTTCTTACTATATAGATGACAAAATAGAAATTCTTACTGAGCTACATAGCACTAGCCTTTCACAAAAATTAGTGACTACAGCAAAGGGCACAAATGTAACAGAGATTATAAGATGGCAAAGAATTGAGCTTGTTTTGATTGTATTGTACAAAGGTTTGCTATGAGTACTAACACGGTACCAAAACTCATCATCTTTCAAGGATGTTGTTGTTATGTCAAGTCATCTATGCCTCACAGTGACCGGAGTACAACAATTCTCAAGCCTGTTCTGTCCTAAGCCAGTCTCACTGATTGTGACACAGCGATCCCCATTACCCCAGTTACTGTATCAATCCATCTCATCCACCATCTCCTTTTCCTACTCTGTCCCTTCAACCTTCCAAGCATGATATCCTTCTCCAAGAACCAGTCCCTTCTGGTTATATGCCCAAAATATGTGACACTGAGCTTCAGAATTGTAGCCTCCAAGGAAAAAAACTCACCCTCTCTAAGACAGACCTTTTTATTTTCTTGGTGATCCATGAGATATTCAAGACTCTTCTCCAGCACCATAACTCAAAAGCATCAATTCTTCTTCTGTCATCCTTAGTCCTTATCTAGATGTCTGATGCATAGCAAGTAACTGTGAAGACCATGGGCCAGATTAGGCACATCTTAGTCTCTAGACTGACATCGTTGCTTCTTATCCCTCTGGAGAGGAGCTGAGCAAGATGAAATTGTTAACAATCTCAATCTTTTCTCCATCTATCATGGTGCTTCCATTTGGTCCAGTGGTGATAATCTTTGTTTTCTTGATGTTGAGCTTCAATCCATATTGAAAGTACAAATGCTGCAGGTCTTCTTCAGCTTTTGGCAAGCAAGGTTCTTCTCTTAATTACAATCTTATGCATTAAAACAAAACTGCTAAGCCACAGCCATGAGCTAAGCTATAGAGCTCAACAATTAAATAGAATCTTATTGTGCCTCTCGCTGTTAATGCTAAGGAAATTTTGTAAATTGAACTTAAAATGTTGTGGCCATACCAAGATGTCAGTACCATTCTTCCCTTTTTCTTCTGAACAGAATCTGATTTTGTTCAAGAAAGGAATATGGCCACTTAAAATACTGGTTTCTTTAAACATCAACAACAACCCACAAACAACAACCTATGACACTCTAACTGGTTATGCAAAATGGTTCTGGCCAATGAAATGCAACAAAGGTATTTTCGGAAGGAATTTCAAGGCATGCTTGTCTTTCTTTCTGGACACTGCTCCTTCTTTTCTGTCCTTTCGCCTTTCTTCTCTGGAATTTGAGTGTGAAACTAAACAAAAAGATGTCATCTCCTAGAGAAAAAAAGGTAGGAGTAGAAAGAAAAGATGATAGCAAGAATCTGCTGTTTCTGGACTTGTTATATGAGAAAACTAAATTCCCAAGCTTTTGCAATCAATTCCTGTGTACTTTCAGTCAAGCAGAATTCCAGACTGATACTGTCTGGGATAATACAAAGCACCCTAGGGAATTTGGTGTCTCCCTATATATAAAAGAATATAAAATACACACATTATCCTGGAAAAGTACTCATCAATACAGACATGGGATAAATATTACTATCATTTTTCTTCAATAGTAGTTTGAGAAAATTGCATTTAACCAAATGTGCTCATTTAAAACTCCAGTAGAGTTTCATTTGCAGTTTCAATATAGCTGAAAGGGAGTAAGTAAAAATATGTGTTGGCGGTTCTGGAAGGGAAACAGAGAAGAAAAATATTCTCAGAATTCTAATTCCATTATCAAAGACTAATACAGAAGACTGTATTTGTGGGTTTATCATTCTCCAAAACAAAGGTGATTTTTTTCCATAATGGATAAATTATGCAAGAAGCAGTTTTATTCTAAAATGTTAAACAAAAGTTTTAAAAATTAATGCAAAATATCAATCTAATAATTTTGAAATTAACATCAAAACTATAAAACTGTTAAATGGCAGTGCCTGGAACATGAAAGCCATCAATGCAATTTAAGTAAAATAACCATAATGTAACAAACATTAATTCACATTTTATGTTAATATTAGTTAAGAAAAAGCTATTTTGGCTAGCAGGTGAAGAAATAAAGTGGAATATAGGGAGAGTTATAAGAAATTTTAGACATAAAGAGGGGTGAGAGAAATTTTTACTCTTAGGAAGAATAAATTGAGTACAAAGTAAAAATTATACTTACTTCCTGTTTCCTCTTTCTATTTTCTTCAATTTGGGTCACAAAATATCCTACCTACCTATAAAGGTAAATGTATTAATTTTTTTTTACAGCTAATTTAGAGGAGGCCCTAGTGGCTTTGATGTTATAGAGGAATATTCTCTTTTTTTTCTGAAATTTTTTTTCTTTTTCTACTAGTTTATTTACAAAATTCAAATACAAATTTGAACAAATTATCTCAACTTCTCTCACCCCCCCCACCCATCAAATTGTACAACTCAATGATTAATCCTCCTCCCCTCTGGGCATCCACATCCCTCTGCTTCCAGCTATAGAGGAATCTTCTTGAATCCTGATGCCACATTCCACTTCATAGAGTCTTACTTCTCAAATGACATGCTCAGCATAGAGATTAAATAGGTAGAGGGGAAGGAAACAACCTGAAATACACCTTTCCTGATTTTAAGTGAAGGGAAGAGATGCTGAAATAAAAGAGCTCAACAAAACATTTCAAAGAGGAGTTTGGGAAAACAAGACAAACAACTATAACTGAATGTGCAAAAACTTAGAAAGCAGACAAAAAAGAGAAGAGCTTGCTCAGCATTTCTCAACCTGAAACACCTGAAGAAAAAAAAATTGAGCCTCAAGTTGCAATACTTAGGGATGCTATCGGCAAAATCTTGAATGATCCAGGAAACATCAAAAGATGATGATGTCAGTTTGAGGAAGAAGGTGCACCTAACTCTGGCCATGGTCTTTTCAATCACTGGTTATGTGTCTGAGAGCTGGACAATGAATAAGACTGATAGAAGAGTTGATGCCTTTGAAGTGTGGTGTTGGAGAAGAATACTGAATATTCCATGGACTGCCAAATTAAAAACCGTATATGTCTTGGAGAAAGTGCAGCCACAATTCTCCTTGGATGCAAAGATGACAAAACTGTATCACATACTCTCAGCATGTTGTTAGGGAGGCTATTGCTTGAAGAGAGACTATTACTACAACAACTACAGAGGAAGATTGTTGTTACATGCCATCAAGCCAGAAATTACTTATAGCTGACACTCCAGAGGGTATTCAGAGATTATAAATCACATGGAATGAGATTACTCATCTTTTTCAATGGAGAAGCCAACAGATTTTAACTGCTTGCTTTTAGGTTGGTAGCACAACTTCTTACCCCTACGTCACCTGCAGTGTGAAGATGCTGTTGTTATTAAGTACCCTCAAGTTGAGAACAATTTACAGTGATCCCATTAACAATAGGTCTGAACCCTGCCCTGTCCTGTGCCATCCTTATCATCCCCAATACACTTAAGCCTATTGCCTCAGACATTGCATCAATTCATCTCATTGGGGAGTCTTCCACTGCTTCAATGACCCTCCATTCTTCCAAGCATGATGTCCTAACCACATGCTCAAAATATGTGAGATAAAGTCTCATCAATTTTGCCACCAATGAACATTCTGGTTGCACTTTCTCCAACACACGTCTGTTTATCCTTTTGGCCATCCATGGGATTTCAGACCTCTTCTCCAATACCGTAACTCAAATGCGTTGATTTCTCTTTGTTCATCCTCATTCATTGTCCAACACTCAGATGAATAGTAGGTAATTGGAAAGATGGTGGCCTGAATCAGGCGTACCTTAGTCTTTATACTGACATCATTGTTCTTCAGGACTTTACAAAATCCCTACCGGCAGACTTTCCTGATGCTATCTATATATCTCCTAATTCCTTGTCTGTAAATTATCGAGGATGTTGACTATGCATCTAAGAAAGATGAAATCAATGACAATTTCAATCTTCTCTCCATTTATGATGATGTCCCATGGTGAGAATTTTTTGTTCCTTGATATTGAGATGTAATTCATATTGAAGTCCTTGATTCTCTGCAGCAAGTGTTTCAGGTCCTCCTCACTTTCAGGAAGCAAGATTGTGTCATCTATATAACACAGGTTATATTTGAGTCTTCCTCCAATCCTGATGCCACACTCCTCTTCATAAATCCAGCATCTCTGATGATTTGTTTAGCATGCAGATTGAATCAATATAGATATAGCCCTGACACAAATCATTCCTGATTTTAAACCATGCAGTGTTTCCTCGCTGTTTGGACAGCAGCTTCTTGTTCTAGGTATAGAGTCTGTATAAATGTATGCAAGTGTTATATTTATACAAGTGTATAAATGTTCTTTTGTGTAAGAACACAAGTGTTCTGGAATTCCCATTCTTTCCAAATTAACCATAATTTGCTTTGATCCACACAGTCAAATGCCTTTATCTAGACAATTAAACACAAATAGACATCCTTCTTATATTATCTGTTTTCACCCAAGATCCATTTGATATTAGCATTAATATTTCTGGTGCCATGACTTCTCCTACACCCAGTTTGAACTTTTGGCAGTGCTCTGGACAGTCTACTCTTATAGCCATTTTTAGATGATCTTCAACAATACTTTGATTGCATGTGATATTAATGATACTGTTCTATAATTTCCACATCCTATTGGATTATCTTGGAAGGAGGAGTAGCATCCACTTCCATAATAACTTGCCTCCGGAAACCCTATGCACCTGGAGGCAGGATGAAAGGCACACAAGCGTCGAGGACTTTCCTTCATAGGGTCGCTATGAGTCTCCTGCAACTCGATGGCACTTAACAACAGCAACAACATTGGATTATCTTTCTTAGGAATGAGAACAGATATGGATCTCTTCTATTCAGTTGGCCAGGTAGCAGTCTTCCAGATTTCCTGGCACAGACTGGTGAGCACATCTAGGGTTGCATTTGTTAGTTGAAACATGTCAATTGGTATCCCATTGATTCCAGGGGTAGTGCGGGTAATTAAGATGTTTCAGATTATTGGGTAAGATGCAGTCACTCAGGCCAGTTTGGTTGGGGTTTTTGGAGAGAAGAAACACTAACACAGAATGAGTTAGTGAGATTTGAGAGGTGAGATGTGTGATTTGTGAAGAGAGCCTGAATGGAGCCGCATGTTGAGATAATGTCAGACAAACTTTTCCTAGTTCAATATTTTGTTTCAATCTAATTCTTCAGCTAGGAAAAGAAAGAAAAATTTTCTGCTCTCCTCATAATCAACTAACTAAATTACACTCTCAGTTAATCAGTCTTAGAGTACTTTTTGGTTTGTTTTAATTACAATGTGGAATCCTGAAATATAAAATACATTTCAGTTGGGAGTGTGTACATAATTTAATAACAATTGAAAAAGTACGCACAGTGCACAATATAACACTACAAAACGTTGTTAGATGCCTTGGATTTGACTGTGACTCATAGTGATACCATGACAACAGAAATAAACACTGTTGGATCGTGCTTCATCCTCACCTTCTGCTGTCCACAATCTCACTGTTGGGAGTTATTATTGTGTCAATCTGTGTCAATGGAAATCTTTCTCTTTTTTTGCCCTGACCCTCCACTTTTCCAAGTATGATGTCTTTTTCTAACTATTACAAATTACATTCGTAACTGAGAAAGTGATGCTGAGTGGAAGGGTTAAATAAGAAGGCAGGGCATTCAGAAGTTACTAAACCAGGGTTTAGAAGTTAACTCCATTATTTCACTGTATCACTGGCTCCCAGGGATTTGTAAAACTGTATATTTTTAAAAGCTCTCAAGAAATACTGCTGATCAGCCAAGTTTGAGATCTATAACTGCATTGCTTCCCTGTACATAGCCTTATGCAATGGGGTAGACTGTGCTGATACAATGGTTAAGTGATAGACTACTTAACCAAAAGCCAAAGGTCATTTATTCAAACCCACCTGTCACTTTAAAAGAATAAAGATGTACAGTCTTGGAAACATTATGGGACAGTTCTACTCTGCCTTATGGGATCCCTGTAAGTTGGAATCAACTCAGTAACAATGGAATTTTTTTGTGTTTTCTATTAATCTGATTTACAAGGTAAAAATGCTTTTCCCTTCTACAGCTTCCCCCGCCCCCCGCCCCAATTCCAGCTCTCCAGACTTTAACATTCAAATTAATGGATGTACTTTTAACTGGGAGGTCTAGGTAACACTTCAGGTTTCAACTGAAACACATTACCCCATTTTTCTCTCTCCATTCAGTGGGAAATGAACCAAATTCTATAATTATTGGAACTAGCACTGCACCATTACCTCAGCAACCCACAATAATTTCTTCTACCCCTTGGTCTTAAGACCTAGGTCTCTAAAGTCATTAAACTGTCCATTTATTCTTTTTCTTAGTTTTTAAAAATTTATTTTAATACAATGATTCATTTACATTTTGTTGCATTCATATTCATTGTGTTCCATACAATCCCTCATTTACGTTGTTTCATACATTCATGTATACTGTATCACATGTAATTAATTACCATTGACCTATGCCTATTATGCCACCATATTTTCAAGTTCCTATTGAATCTTTCACATTCCCTCATTCTTCCTCCCTTTCCCGTTTTTACTGTCTCCTTCCCTTTCACTCCTTTCTTTTTTGGACATTTATATACATCTTACTAATTATCCTTCTGTTTTTACAATAATGGTCTTATGGAGCATTTGTCCTTATGAGACTGAGTTTGTTCATTGATCATAATGCTCTCAGACTTTCCCATACTATATAGTTGTTAAGTGCCGTCAAGTCTTAGTTGTCCATTTATTCTTTAGGGACTCTTCTCCTTTCTCCACTTTTTCCAACTCTTCAGAATATTCTATTTTCTCCTTATATTCCCATGACCTAATCTGTACTTATTTTCATTTTGCATTCATCTCTAGCTCTAATACTCTGTCTCAGTTTTCTTCTAGGTTCACCAAATCATTCCCTGGTCATCAAAAACTCATAGTTGTTATACCACAGCTGTTCAACGAATGTTTTTACAGAAGAAAAAAAAAAGGGGGAGATCTAAAAACAAACAAGGATATAGAATTTTGTGTCACTTTGAAAACTATTTTAAGTACTTCCTTATTCTGATACAACACAGGTTTGCAGGTCTTCTGGTACTATTCATGTCCTGGTCCTGGAATTAGCCACTTTTCCAAGGAATTTTGGTTTCTGGAAGAGTGGTACTTAGAAGCCAAGATCTGGGCTTTAGAAGTGCTCATGGCTATTGAGATAATGCTTTCTCAGGCCCTTTCTCCCTCTGGGGAAAAATAACCCCACAAACCCAAACCCTAAGGAATACACACATCTATTTATTCTTGTATTCTTCCTAATAGCCTGTGTGGGGGGAGAAAATAGATAAAGAAAAAATGGAGGCAGAGAAAAATAGAGAGCCCTGCTTCTTCACTTATGTCTTCAGTTGCAGTATAGCAGTACAGGGCTCATTCTCATCTCTTCCTTTCCGTATTTGTAACTTCTTTCAGCAGCAGTAAGAAACCTGGCTCTATTTATCTTTAGTATCTTCTATTACTAGGCCATCTCCTTGCTCATAATAATCTCTCATTTCTGATGTCACCTTTTTACCACACCTTTCTCCTTTATCTCACTTGGGTTCCATCAACCTATGTGCTATGTGCTACCTTCACCACCATGTAGGCATCAACATTCTATGTCAAGCTTCCAGATAGATTCCTACTTCACCCAGACTCTCCATCTTGTCATGGGTACTCTTCCTGCTCTCATTGAGTTTCAAAATCCACATTTCTCTCACCATATCAGTCTTGCTCTCACCCTGCTTGGTCTCTAGCACTCTGCGCCAGACCAGCTCCATTGATAAATGCTCTCTTGGCTTATTTATGACACCACTCATTAGGCGACTGTTACTTCACATGGGTGAGAACCATGCTCTAGTTAATCTGTGACACCTGGTCCAAGTGTTCCTTTCTAAATCAATGTGCTACTCTACGTTTTTGGTTTCCAGCTCCTTTTCTGGGCCACCATGGACCATTCCCTCTTGACGTGTAGATACTCAAGTGGCTTTGGGTCTAATGGTTCAATAAGAGAATGAAGGATAAGAAATGAAGTGAAATTGCATAGACAACATTTTTTTCTTCCTGAATAGATAATGCACCTCCCCAGAAATTATCTACTTTGTTATAATGATGTAACTGGTTTCTGTTGTGATACACAAAATAATCTCTTCCTTAAGTATTCATTCCTTTAACATAGGAGCCGGTCAACATTTTCTGAAGACATTTTATATTCCTCATACCTCGAACTCATTGTCTTGGAGGTAGAAACACCTCACGTTGACTCGCCAGTAGTTTTTCCAAGGTTGTAAATCACACAAGAGGAGAGTGTCCATCTTTCTCCCTCAAGGTGGTTGTTGGTTAGTAGATAAAAATCTTCAATCATTACATTAGTGAAAACAAATGTCTTATAAGTTATTATAAATATAAATAGTCAATGACAAAGAAAGGAAATCTTAGTATTCATTGTGCTCAACAGGGAGGTAATAAGCCATAGCACTCTCTTGCCAGAGGTCTCAGAGCTGAGTGAACCCAGTATTCCAGAATCAGAGCCTTCACTTCTTTGTGCCTCAGTTTGCCTATTTGTAAATTGAAGAAAACAATGGTATTTCCTAGAACTGATGTGAGAATTATGGCAGATGATACATAAAAAGTTTCTTGAGAAAGGATCTCATAACACTAAAGACATTTAAAAATGTCCTTATTACTAATGTTACTTAATGAGTATTCATGGAGACCTAAAAATACATCTACCTTTTCATGACTCTTGACTCTTATTTCACAAATAGTATTAAAATGTAGACAATGAGAACTGAATAACAAATGAAGACTTGTACACCAATGTTCATAACAGAGTTACTCACCATCACAGGAATATGGGAACAACACAGATGCCCAACTACAATAGAATGGTTTGAAAAATTATGGTATATTCACACAGTGGAATACTATGCAGCACACAGGAGCGATGATTGTGTAAATTACTACCTAACATGGGAGGGACTGGAGAGCATTATGCTAAGTGAACTAACTCAATTCCATAAGGATAAATACTGTAGAATTTATTATTCATTATTGTAGAATGAGTATGAGGGTTCAAGGGGTTAGGGAGAGCAGAGAAGTGAGCATGAGTGTGGGAGAAGGGTAATCATAGGGGCTCACAATTTAATGGGGGGTAAGGAAATGGGAATTATCTAGTGTGGAAAATAATGTATATGAACTTTATAAAGAAACCAGTATAAAATAGTTTTTTAAAGTAGAAAAAATATACACACTGTTACTTAGATGGTCAGTCACTTGGTACTAAAGTAATCATAAATCTATGGATACAAAACTGAAACATCAAAATTTATGAGTGGATTTAAACTGTTTATATTCTCCCTTTAAAATGAAGTTTGAAATAAAATTCAAAATACTTTAATACTTACAGACTCCAGGCATGTCTGTGGACTAAGTGTGAGAAATAACTCCTTATAAAGTAATAATTTACTTTTCATTTCCTCTGAAATATGATGATTTTATATAATATACAAATAATATAGAAGATTTAAAAATACTAAATAGTCCTTTAGTGAATTTGAGTTTAGTTTAAATAGTTAGACCTTCCTTGAATTCTCAGGAGAAAGAAGCAATCTCCTTCTGTTTGATTTTTAGCCTTCAAAAACCAGATGAAGAGTTCAGTCAGCTGTGAGTACAATCAGGCCCAATAGTAATGTTGTTGTTGTTGCTGTTGTTATGTGCTGTCAAGTCACCTGTAACTCATAGTCACCCTATGTACAATAGCTCTGAAGCCTGCCTTGTCCTGACCAAGTCTTATCACTGATTCCAATACATCTACCCTCATTGCCCTAGTTACTGTATCAATCCATCTCATATGAGGTTCTTCCTCTCCTGCCCTGTACCTCCACCCTTCTGAGCATGATGTCCTTCTCTGAGGATCAGTCCCTGCTAGCCACATTCCCATGTATGTGAGACAGAGCTTTAAAATCCTAGCCTCCAAGAGGACTGGTTTCACTTTTCCCAAGATAGATCTAATTGTTTTCTTAGCAGTCCTTAGTATGTTCAAGACTCTTCTCCAGCATCACATTTCAAAGGCATAAATTCTTCTTTTATCATCATTAGTCATTATCCAGCTCTCTGATCCAGAAAATAATTGAGAAGACCATAGACTGTATCAGGCACACCTTAGTCTCCAACTTACATTGTTGCTTTTTAGCACTCTGGAGAGGTCCTTGACAGCAGATTTTCCCAATGCAATTTGTCTTTTGATTTCCTGACTGCTGGTGTTAAGAGTATTGACTGGAGCCAAGCAAACTGTTAACAACCTCAATCTCTTTTCCATCTACGATGGTGCTGTCACTTGGTCTAGTGGCAAGAATCTTTGTCTTCTGGATGTTGAGCGTCAATCCATATTGAAGACTACAGTCATTTACCTTCTGCAGCAAGTGCTTCAAGTTCTCCTCAGTTTCAACAAGCAGGGTTGTATCATCTGCATAACATAGATTGTTAGATGAGTCTTCCTCCAATCTTGATGCCATACTCCTCCTCATAAAGCCCAGCCTCCCAAATGATCTGTTCTGCATATAGATTTAAAAGGTATGAAGACAGGATGTGTCCCTGACACACTCCCTTCCTGATTTTGAATCATGCAGTGTTTTCCTGCTCTGTTCTGAGAATTGCTTCCTGGTACAAATATAGGTTTCACATAAGAACAATCAAGTTTTCTGGGATTACCATTCTCCTCAAGGTTAACCACAATTTGTTATGATCTACACAGTCCAATATCTTTGCATAGTCAATGAAACACAGATAGATATTCCTCTCATACTCTTTGCTTTCTGCTAAGATCCAATTGACATTGGCAATAAGGTCTATAGTGTCACAGCCTCTTCTAAACCCAGAATGTATTTCTGGTAGTTCTCTGTCAATGTATTGTTCCCATCATTTCTGGACAATTGTCAGCAGTATTTTGTTTGCGTGTGATATTAGTGATATTGTATCATAATTTCCACAGTCTTTTGGGTCACCTTTTTTTGGACTAAGAATAAATATGTATCTCTTCCAATCAATTGGCCAGGTAGTTGTCCTCCAGAATTCTTGGCACATTTTGATGAGTATGTACGTCCAGGGCAGCATCTGTTTGTTGAAATTTGTCAACTGGTATTCCATCAATTCCTGGGGCTTTATTTTTTGCCAAGTCCTTCATAGCAACCTGAACTTTCTCCTTCATAATTATTGCCTCTTGATCATACATTGTTTCTTGAAATTCTTCTATGTCAGCCAATTCTGTACAGTGACTCTGTATAGTCCTTCCATCTTCTTTTAATAATTCCTGGGTTATTCAATAGTCTACCCATAGCATCCTTAAGTGTTGTGACCCAACGCTTGAATTTGTTCTTTAGTTCCTTCAGATTAAGAAATGCTGAGAAAGTATGGCCCTTTTGATTTTTGGACTCCAGTTCTTTTCACATTTCATTATAATACTTTGTTGTCCTGTGCTGCCCTTTGAAATCTTCTCTTCAGCTCCTTAACTTGTTGATTTCTTCCCCTTGCTTCAGCTTCTCTGTACTCTAGTGCAATATTCAAAGTCTCTTCTGACATCCTTTTTGGTCTTTTTTTCTTCTGTCTTTGTAATGACCTTTTCTTCTTTTTCAAAATTTATTCGTAATTTTTAAATAGTGAACAAAACTATGAACACAAAACAAGGAACAAGAAAAACAAAGTTTTAATATGGTAGAAGTCCACTACTCTGTTGTTGTTATTGTTGTTGTTGTTGTTGTTGTTGTTAAGGGCCATTGAGTCGTAGGTAACTCATAGTGACCCTATGAACAAAAGTCCTCAACAGTTGTGTGACTTTCATTCTTTCTCCATCACACTAATCTACAGAATATAAAAAGATTACAATAAAGTTAATTGGGTTGCTCCTATTGTAGGAAGCTCTGGCAGCCTAGTGGCAAGAAACTGCACTGCAATCCCAAAGGAATGCAGGTCAAATCCAGCACCAACTGCTACACAGGATAAGGCTGGGTGCCTCCTGTGCAATTAACATCCAGTCAACTATGATTTCTAGAGACCCTATAAACAATTAGTATAAACCCTGCTCTATCTTGTGCCGTTCTCACCATCATGATACAGTCACTGTGATAATCTATCTTTCTGAGAGTCTTCCCCTCTTTCCTGATCCCTCACTTTTCCAAGCATGATGTCTTTTTCTTAGGACTGATCCCTCCTAACAACTTCCCAAAGTATGTCAGACAAAGCTTCACCATCCTTCCTTAAATTTAATTCTTATCCTGAAATTCCCTTAAAAGCTAGGTCTTTTTTTTTTCCCAAAAGGACCTACCATGTCTTCATAAACTAATTAAAGTTTCCTTTTTCTTCATTTTAAAATAGTCTCACCATAAACTAACTGAAGAATGACCTGTAGGACTATCACCTTACCTATTGCACACACATAGTAAGTGTAGGGGAAACAATGTGGCTATGATAGTTAAGGGTATGTGCCAACTCTGCTGAGCCATGATTTTCAGTGGTTTGGCAGTTATATTTTATTATTTAATTTGGCAGTTATGTAGTGATATAATCTGATACTTATGTAATGATGTAGTAATCTTCTTTTTGTAATATGATGTTGTCATCCTCACTTTTTGCATAACACTAAATTTTACATAACAACTTGCACTTTGGAATTGAACTATGTCCGTAAATAAGGAATAGATGTAATCTTAATTATTTCCTCAAGATTCAAAATGTGTTTTGTGGACAATTTTCTTTCATTTTTTTTCAAATTCAGCACAACATTATAAATGAAATATTGAATATTCAATTCTCTACCCTAAAAATGGGTTCATAGTTCCTTTGGTCACAGAAAAATAATGTCATTGTCAAATCTGACTTGGGAAGCTTTTCTGTTCTTGGTGAAGGAGTGCAAGCCTTCATTGGCTAGCTAGAAAAAGAAAAGATTTTATCGATTATTCTAAAACTTCACTAGGTATATACACTATCTATGTACCTTTTTACTGATTGAGGTCACTTTTTACTACTCACATAAGAAAAAAATCTAGCTGTGGGATGATTGAAGGTGTCCCACTTTACAAAAGAAGTTATTTTAAGAACTTTTACCCTATTTACATGCTGCTTAGGACTATACTGTATGTAAAATAATGAGTGCCTTTTGTCAGAAAATGAAACACTTCTAAAAGCACCATGAGGATTTAATACAGCTATGGTTTATATAATCTTGAAGCTTGCACATTATATTGCTCAGTTCCTCCCACACAGAAAGCTAAAGAGGGGACTGCCTGGGGATGGAGTCTTCACCCAGGACAAGGGAACAGAAGGACCAGAGGCACCTCGAGCTACAAAGAACAGGAAAGCTCAGGGCCAAACATGCCAGGAGAAGAGGTAAGAAAGGATAAAATTGAGAAGAAGATGTAAGTTCAGAACTAGGAAATGACACTAAAGAAGAAAAGATGGGTAAGAAAAAAGTGGTGATTTCGCAAATTAGTTGCTTAGAATACAAGTTTTTCTAGCTCATCACAATAGTCAAACAAAATGCCTTCTTCAATGATTTAAGCTTAAGGTTCGAAAAGATTTGAAGTCTTTCTAGCCAGTGAATACAGATGCAAGGTTTAACAGTTGTCAAGATCTGTTCTGTGCTTGTGTGTACTGGGTTGGAGCTGACCTATAGCTGTCCCTCCAGCAGCTTTTCAGAAGCAGACAATTCCTCACAAGGAGATTGCCCATCTTTCTCCTGCGGAGCAGCTGGTGGATTTGAACTGTGTACCTTTGCACTGGCAGCATAATTCCTTACCATTAAGCCACCAGAGCAGCCTTGTCAAGATCTATGGTTCCCACTAAAAGGAAACTTCTCTGTAGTGAGCATGAAGCTACATATATAGAGAAGCCTACATTCAACGATGGTAATTTTTCTCCCCCTGAATTTTAGGTTTAATTCTGATCTTTCTTTGGCTTCTTGGTTTTCCTGAGCTAATACTTTTTCTTTGCTTAAGCTAGATCATACTGTAACTAAGTTTCCTGACAAATAAAGTCATATAATATGAATACCTGGCAGAAAGTAATTTCCTGTTTTGCAGAACCCCATCAACATCTCCACAGTGGAGTGAGTTCCTCAAATCACAATTTGAAAACTACTGCCTTATATAAAAGCTATGATTGGTGATTTGGCTTTATGGGCAGAGAGAGATATAACATATTGGTGTTGATAAAGGTTACATACACTTCACTCAAAAATATTTATTAGATTCTTATAATGTACTGGGCACTACTCTAGGCATTGAAAATGTAAGAGGGACAAAAGAGACATATTGGCTGCCTTCATGAACCTTTGCAGTAGGTTCATGGGTAATGGCTGTCACTCTCTCCCACGGGAAGCCTGGTGGCAAGTCCATAGAGAATCACTCTCCTAATCTAGAGGCTGAGCTCCACTGACAGAATTTTCTATCTGCTTCTGGGCAGAAAGATAGGCTGTCTCCTCCTGTGCAACTGATGCCCTTGTAAGTCCCCTGAATGACCAGCTAGGAGTCAGACCCAACTCAATGGCCATGAGTGAGAGAGATTTTTCTCTTGACAACTCTGTGAAAAGTAATAGTATTTTAAATGTATAGTCTATATTTATTAGAAACATTATTTCAGTATTATTTCTGGTGTGCCAACATCACCCATCCTAAAATCTACTATGTGAGCTTATAACTGCCCTAGAGATTTTACTTACTCATCAAGACATGAATATGTGTACCAATGAATGATTTCTTTCTTTTCCTTTTTTTTTTTTGTGAACTTGGGCAGGGGGAAGGGAGGAAAGTGTGCAAAAATGAATGAATGAAAATACAACTTTTCTCTAACAATTTTAAAGTGTGGGAGGAGGGCAGGGAGGAAATTCATTACTACGTCAGCAGAATAAGATGGCTTCATCTTATACTTCTATTTCTAAAATTCTTTTTCTCTTAGAAAAAAATTTAATGATTTCTTTACATTAAAACAAGAGTTAATTGCTAGCAAATATTTTCTCCTTAGCACTTATTATGATTTTTTATGAATACAAAAAATTAAAAGGATATGTCTATAAGGAATGCAGAACTTTCAGTGATAGGCAATACTGTAATAGTTAACCATTTGAGCCCTAGGGTGAGAGGTGTTGTGTTGTTTGTTTTTTTTTTTTAATACTGTATCATACAAATATTTTGAAAGATTTTTCTACATTAAAGGAAGAAGCCAGAGCTTGCTGTACTGTGTTTATCAGAAAATGTCTTTGGAACTTTGAGCACAATGGACATAAATAAAACCATTCACTAAGTTAGGTGAACATTCCAGTCAGCAATGTTTCTAGTGTAATGGGCACAAGTGAAGATGCGAATAGATCAGAAGAAACTTAAAAAGAGAAATGAAGTCTTGTGTATGAAATCACAAGGAATATGATCTCAAATTCTTCTAATATCAGTCTTGATCTTTCTCCAAGGCAGGAAGTGATGACCTCACCAGACATGTTGATACTGTAGAGTCATAATTCACTGCTCACTCACATAAATCCACTTCCTGCATCTGAGTCATCAGATCTTTTCATCTTAAGTGCTCACCTCTAGTTTGACACTGTTCAAGGTATCAACAGAAAATACAGGAAAATTACTGTTTCTCTACAGAGTTACCACATTTCTGCACTTGTGTGCCCACAGATACATTCACTCATTCAATATTTACTAATCCCTAGCATATTCCCTGGAAAAGGATTTCATACTTGGAAAAGTAAGGGGGGGGCAGTGAAGGAAAGGAATCCTTAGCCAGGTGATTGACACAGTGACTGCAGCAAAGGACTCAAGTGTGTTAGACAATGTGAGGTTGGCATAGGATAGGGCAGGTTTTAGATCATTTGTTCATAGGGTCTCTATGAGTTGCAATTGATTTGAAAGCATCTAACAACAACAGTATGTTGCAGTCACTAGGCTATTTGCTAGATGAAGAAAGCACAGTCTCCTTATTGAAAATATCTAAAATAGGCAAATAGGGAATCTCCAAAGTTTATTAGCAGCCTACAAAGGAGGTGTGAGTGGGGGAAGCTAAGCTCC
The DNA here is from genome assembly GCF_000299155.1 of Elephantulus edwardii. Lineage (NCBI taxonomy): Eukaryota > Metazoa > Chordata > Mammalia > Macroscelidea > Macroscelididae > Elephantulus > Elephantulus edwardii. The sequence continues at coordinate 32,546,321 of NW_006399760.1, forward strand.
TTAAGAGCACTGAGTTTCTATTAAGGGTGATTGTAAAAACTGGAAATAAATAGTGATGATTATTGTATAGTATAAATGTAAAAACATCAATAAAATATATAAAGATATTTTATATAGATATATAAAGTAATGGCATATGTTTTCTTTATATACTTTTAACACAATAACAAATGAGGGGGGGAAGGACTTCGTCTTCTAATGTTGCTCTTTTATGTGCCATCAAGTTGCTTGTGACTCCTTGCGATTCTACATACAATAGCTCTGAATCTTGCTCTATCTTGGGTCAAACTTCTTGTCTCTGATACACCTACCCTCATTACTTCAGTCACTGAGTCAATGCTAAGGTGCACCTGATTCAGGCTATGGTCTTTCTAATCACTTACTATACATCTGAGAGTTGGATAATAAATAAAAGATGCCTTTGAGCTGTGGTGTTGGGGAAGAATACTGAATATCCCATGAGCTGCCCAAAGAACAAACATGTCTTGAAGAAAGTAAAGCCAGAATGCTCCTTGGAGGCAAAGATGGCAAAGTTTTGTTTTACAGACCGTAGGCATGTTGCTAGGACAGGCTATTCATTGGAGTTTACGTCATTCTTTGAAAGCTTTAGGGTCTGTGAAAGAGAGAAAGACCCTCAAACAGGTGGACTGAACAGTGGTTGTTTCAATGAATGCTAGGTGTCAGGAAGTATGAGGATAGCACAGGATAGGAAAGAGTTCAGGTATGTTGTCCATAGGGTCACTATGAGTCGTACTCTACTTGACAGTACCTAACAACAACAATGTTCATTCATTTTAAGGAGCTCTCATGGCTTAGTGGTAAGGAGTTATGCTGCCAACCCAAAGGGAGGCAGTTCAATTCCACTAATTGCTCTGTGGGAGAAAGATGGACAAAGTCCTCTGTTGTAATTTACAGGCTCTGAAAACCCACTGAGGGCCAGGTAAGAAAACAGTCTGATACAACAACACAAGATAACAACAAATAATATTAACTTCAGCATGTTCAGTCAAAAATGAATACTTGCTATTTATCAAGTATTACTATACTATTATCAGGTTGTTAATGAGCTCATCTTGCTTGGATCCATAATCAACACTCTTGGCACTAGCAGTCAGGAAATCAAAAGACAAGTTGCATTGGGAAAATCTGTAGTCAGGAACCTCTCCATAGTGCTAAAGTGTAACAATGTCAGTCGAGAGACTAAGATGTAACTCATCCAGGCTATGAGTCTTCACAATTGCTTGTTGTGTATCTGAGAAGTGGACAATGGCTAAGGATGACAGAAAAATAATCGATGCCTTTTTGTTGTGGTGCTAAAGAAGAGTCCTGAACAAAGCATGGACTATCAAGAGGACAAACAAACAGGTCTATTCTGAGAAACCAGGCTGCTCTTTGGAAACAAGGATTCCTTTAGAGGATAAAGCCAGGCTGCTCCTTGGAGGCAAGGATTCTGAAGCTTTGTCTGACATACTTTGGACATGTTGCAAGGAGGTACCGGTCCTTGGAGAGAGATGTCATGCTTGGGAGGGTGGAGGGACAGCGCAGGAGAGAAAGACCTTTGGAGAGATGGATCGATTCTGTGACTGGAGGGAGGCACAGGATAGAACAGCATTTAGAACTCTTGTACATAGGGTCGCTATGAGTCGCAAGCGACTCGATGGCACATAACAACAACAACACCAACTCACATACTTTGGACATGTTGTCAGTATGGACCAGTTCTTGGAGAAGGGCATCATATTTGAAAGGGTATAAAGGTTAGTGCAGGAGAGGAGGATTCTGGAGGATGAGATGAGATGAGAGGTTGAGATGGATTGACACAGTGACACTTGCTATGAGATGAGGTGTGTCAGAGGTGGTGAGACTGGCTCAGGATAGAACAAGATTCACAGCTGGTTTTCTTAGGGTTGCTATGAGTCCTAGATGGCTCGATAGCACATAACAACAATATTTCAGGGCAAAATAATCCCTTAGGATAATAATGTTTACAGATCACAACACCAAACCCAACCCACTGCTGCCGAGTCAAGTCAAGGGGTTGGTGACCCTTCAGGTTTCTGAAACTATCTCATCATTCTCCTTTCCAGTGGCTAATGAGTTCACAGTACTGACCAACACTTGGGTGAGCAGCCCACCGTTTTCTAGTGCCAGCAGGAATCCGTATTTAGGTAGTCTTAATTGTTTCCATCCTTCTGTCAGATATAGTTTCACTGCTACTGTTTTTACTTGTGCTGGCTTTCATGGGACTATTCTACTCTGATTAGTCAGGAAGCACAACCACACTCCTCACTGGAGGCTGGCACTTGGATTATAAATATCACTGACAGTTCAGGGATTCTTTGTACAAATCCATTTAAGGTCCCTGTTCATTCTGTTAAGAATAATTTGTTTTGTTTTTTTCAATTGCCACAATCTACACTTTTTAAAAAACTAAACAAACATAATGATAGCACTTCACAATATGCTGAATAGGAGCAGATGAGTGAGAAAAAAACATACATGATGAGGGACTAAGGGAAGGTGGCAAGACAGGTCGGAAAAGTTTACCCTATTCTCTTAGATATAAGAAACATAAAGAGAAGGCATGGCACAGACTTCTTGAACACTTCTGCACAGGACTGAACTGAATGTCATAGTGCAGAATAATGGTGTAGAGAGCAGTGAAGGGAGCATGACACTGGGAGTGTGTAGAACATGCTATTGGAGCACAGTCTGATTTTGCTTGGAGTTAATGTCTGAGACTGTAAAAGACAAGGCTGATGAGTCTTAAATAACAAGTAGGTTCATCATCTTCACGGTGGGAGGAAGTCTGAGAAGTCACAGCTATCCAAGTCAAATGGGCACAAAAGCAGGATGTGTTTAGAGAAGCACAAGCAGGCATTTCTGTGTGCTTGCACATTAAGGGCCAAGTGGCAGCCTTAGATATAGACAGAGAAATAATGGATGAAAAGAGGATTGGCAGAAATCTGCTGGCACCAAGAACATTGATGGCTCCAATTTAGAAAAGGGCAGCCAAAATTAAAGAGATGAGCTGATGAGGGAGCAGATCACAGAGGTGGATAGCTTTTTAAAGAGAAATCATTGAGGAACATGTCATATGAAAAGACACTGCTATAGAACAGCTTTCCCAGGAACTAAATAAATGTTTCTTGTCTTCAAGCACATCACAGAGAATATACAAGTTCACCCACAAAAAAGCTTTCCCTGTTACCAGAGATCTGTGGGTTACACAGATTGAATAATTAAATAACAAATTTTGCTTCAAAGTATGTGATGGCCATTTTATTGCACAGAATGTCGTTTTTGTTATATTATAATTTGAGCGAAAGTTACAAAGCAAATTACTTTTTCATTCAGCCATTAATATACATTTTGCTCTATAATATTAATTTCTAGATCCACAATGAAAACTCCCTTCCTCCCTTTAATTCTGATTCTCATTAATCCTTCTCTCTGTGTGTCTTCTCCATTTTTTGGAAATATTGTGTTGATAATCTCTTATTGTATTTTGCTTTTCCTTTCACCCATTTTCTATTTCCCTCTCTTCAATCATTTTCTCTGCTCATTCCTTCCCATGTCTGGTAGCCATCTAAGTATTATTCTGAGTGTACTCTTCCCTCCGTAAATCATCACAGTAGTCTTATGTAACATTGGTTCTTTTCTGATTTAATTATTTATGTGATGGTTTTTGCCCTTTAGTAACCAAAGAACTTGTTGAATTCCTATATTTGATAGGTGTTGGGTTTTTTTTACAGACCTCTTATTATTCAGGACTTAGGAGAAATTCTGAAGACTGGCCAGTGAAGCATGTAAGGATCAATTAGATGAGACAATATCACTGAACTTTATCCTACTTAAAACCAGTGCCTACTAGTTTACAGGGTATTTATTAAAAGAAAGCATAGATAATACATTTTAAGACATGTCACATATTCAAGCACTACTTCTACTACTTCTACTACAGAAAATTCACACTTTTGGAGAAAGTCAACATACTATAGTAAAAATACAGCAACAATTGCCACTGACAAATAAATAATCAGGAACTGAGTTGAGTGAGGATCCAAAGTAGCAACTGAACCACAGCGGAAGAGTGAAATTTTTCATAACTGGTTTCCAAATGAAAGAAAAGGGAAGAAAACTAGAACTGTTTCAGGATTGCCAAAAGGTTGAGTGAAAGAGGACAGGTCACAAGGAGGCATGAGCAAATTCTAAAAGGGGTTGGCACACTACAAGATATGGGGGTGTCTGAGGCAAAGTTACCTAATAAATAATTCAGTACTGAGACTTTACAGAAGATGCCAAAATCTCCTCTCTTCTTGCAGAAGGAAAAACAAAAAGGTGTGAGAACATCAAACTCTTCAGAGATCCAGTAGGCAAAGACCCAGAATGACTCTGAGAACAGGCGCCTGCATCCACTCCCTTTCATGTGCCTTATACTCTCAGAAGGGTAGGTCCCTCTCCTCAAAGAACTTACAGATTTTACTTTATAGACAGTGAAAGTTGCCTGTCTCATTCTTACTACACCTTAGGAACTAAAAATTACTTGGGTGGGGTATTTCCCTCCCACCTCACTGTGACAACAAACTATGTTGTTTGTTCTCTAAAAATAAGTTAGCTTATTATAAAAAATTCAAACAATGCATAAAATTTCCATCACAATCCTATCCCTTAGAGACAACCATTTCATGATTATTTCCTCAGCTTTTCTTTCTCTTTAATAATTCATTGGGTCTGTTTCTTATACTGCACACATACACATAAAAATCCATTATTTTTAAATGCTATATTTTTCTTTTCAAAGTATAGAAGATGTCCAAAATCTATTCAAAGCAATATATGCTGCAGTCTTATAGTATAAATACAGGTACCAAGGGTAAAATTCACCAAGCTGTAGTCCGCCTTCCCGTCCTTGAACAGCTGGCTCTAGGCTACACGTAAAAACCAAAGTTAGGATAAATTGCTAGGCTACCAAACTTGAAAGTCTACTTTCTTGCCTGCCTTAGAGGCAACCAGGAACCTGCCAGTGGCGTGAATACTGAACCACAATAACTCACTCTAACTGAGCTGTGGTTCATACTTCTGAATGGCCCCTTCCTCCTCCCTTTCTTTCTGAGGAAAATTCCAGTGATCACAACTACTTGTATAAAAGATATAATCTGATGAACCTCATGTTAAGATGTGAAAAAAGGGAAGGGTGAATAAATAGGGACCTTCACAGGAGTATGCTTGTTGAGGGAAAATAATCCCCAAAGGCTAGAATTCCAGACAGAGTGACAAAGTGAATTGGAAGAATTTCTAGCCACGCATGGATATTCTCAACTAGAAAAGCCATCTCCAATGAAACCTAAAATCATGTTTAACAAACAGAAAATTGTACCCACCTACTTACATTCTAGGATAAAGCCCATCTCGCTCCAATATTCCACTATAAGGGCAGTAATGGAGCTGGGCAAAGAGATCAAGAGTATTGGAATGATGCTTATCAGGATTCAAGTCTCCCTCTGCTACTTACTGGAGGAAATCTTTGTCAAGTTTTTGCTGCCTCTTTAACTTCTCACTCCAGACCTCTCTCCTCACCTATTATACAGAGACTTGCTGTAGGGATTAAAATTAATAAAATAGAATACATTAATTCTGGCATCTTAGTTGTTGTTATGTGCTGTCAAGTTGTTGGTATGTGCCGTCAAGTCACCTGTGACTCATAGCAACCCTTATGTACAATATCTCTGAAGCATGGCCTGTCCGGAGCCAGTTTCACTGACTCCAACACACCTATTCCTATTGCCCTAGTTACTATATCAATCCACCTCATCCAGGGTCTTCCTCTCCTGTGCTGTCCCTTCACCCTTCTGAGCATGATGTTCTCCTCCAAGGACCAGGTCCTTCCTGGCCATATGCCAAAAAATATGTGAAAATCCTAGCCTTTCAGGAGAAAATTTATTTCACCCTCTCCAAGACAGACCTATTCGTTTTATTGGCAGTCCATGGTATGTTCAAGACTCTTCACCAGCACCACAACTCGAAGGCATCAATTCTTCTTCTGCTATCCGTAGTCATTGTCCAGCTCTCTGATGCATGGAAAATAATTGTGAAGACCATAGACTGGGTTAGGTGCACCTTTGTCTCCAGACTGACATTGTTGCTCTCAGTACTCTGGAAAGATCTCTGACAGCAGATTTACCTAATGCAGTTTGTCTTTTGATTTCCTGACTGCTGGTGCCAATAGTGTTGATTGTGGAGCCGAGCAAGATATAACTGTTAACAACCTCATACCAGTAGGTAGTCAAAAATGCCAGTTATTGTTATTTATGATATTTCTTTCAGTCTATATATAACATAATAGAAACTGAGATATTTCTTCCCAGAATCTTCTGTTCAATCATAGTTGTAGTATCTGGAGATGGTTCAGCTACTGTTCATTTCTTCTGTTATAGGTAGTCATTGGAGATCAACAATGTATGTTATTATTTGTTATGCTGTTTTTCAATGAAATGGTATGTTGAAAATTCACCTAACAGATATATAAAACCAGGAGCTCTCAGGTTTACTTTGATTTCTAGACATAATCAATTTAACTTTCAAAGTGTTTAGGGCTTTATTTTTTATTTCAATGGTAAATAAAAATCATAGAATAAACTAAAATTCCAAACATCAAGGATTTCAGTTGGATTAGAAATACAATTAAATAAGTAAAATGCATAAAGCACTTTTTACTAGTTTATTTACAAAATCCTAAAACAAATTCGAACAAATTCTTTCAATTTCCCTCACTCCCCTATCCATCAAATTGTACAATCCACATCCCTCTGCTTCCAGCCTTTCTCACCCCTCCTACATCCTTTATTCTCATTCTACAATAATGGTATTATCAATATTTATCCTTGTGGAACTGAGTTAGTTCACTCAGCATAATGCTCTCCAGTCCCTCCCAAGTTAGGTAATAAATTACAAAATCATTGCTCCTGCGTGCTGCATAGTATTCTATTGTGTAAGTGTACCATAATATCTCAATCCATTCATTTGTGGTTGGATATTTGGGCTGTTTCCATGTTCTTGCGATGGTGAATAAAGGTTGCTATGAACATTGGTGTACAAATCTCAGTTTGTGCCTCAGTTCTTATATTCTAAGGGTATATTCCAAGGAGTAGAATAGCTGGATCATATGGAATTTCTATGTTGAGCTTTTTGAGGAAGCACCAAACTTTCTTCCAGAATGGTTGCACCATTTTACAATCCCATCAACAATGTGTAAGAGTTCCTTTCTCACCCCATCCTCTCCAACATCTATTACTTGCTGCCCTGTTAAACTTTGCCACTGTTACTGGAGTGAGATGGTACCTCCTTGTGAATTTGATTTGCCTCTCTCTTATTGCCAGTGATTTGGAGCATTTCTTCATTGTCTGTTTGACATTTGAATACCTTCCTCTGTGAAAATTCTTTCCATGTCTTTTGTCCATTTTGTAATTGGGTTATCAGTCTTTTTCTTGTGGAGGCCTAGGAGTAGTCTGTAAACTTTTGTTATAGGACTCTTGCCTAAGATGGTATTATCAAATGTTTGTTCCTAGTTTGTAGGTTTTCTTTTCACCCTGTTGGAAAAAGTTTTTGATGTCCACAAAGACTTAATCTTTAGAAGGTCCCATGAATCAATTTTATCCTCTTTAGACTGTGCATATCCTTGTGTATTTGGCAGTGTCTTTATACCTTGGGCTAACGCTTTTAAGCTTGATCCCAGTTTGTCTTTTAAGAAGGTTATGGTTTTGGGCTTTACTCCCAGGTCTCTGATCCACCTTGAGTTGATTTTTTTATATAGTGTGAGATGTGGATCCTGTTTCAGCTTTCTTCAGGGCATCAAGTACTTTTTAAAAAGTTACCCTCTAATGACAATATAGGTGGAATAAAAAATAGCTGTCATTTTCAGACATTCCACAATCCTTACAATGTCTTATAAAAATCCATCACTAAGGAAAAATGTTGCTATTGATAATCCAACTTCCACCATAGTCTGACTAACTTTTGGTTGTCTCTCCTACTTTTCACTTCTCACCAGATTCCTGTAGGCATTTGAGTTAATAATGCTGGCCCTAGAAGTTACTTAAAATATTGCAGAACATGGAATATTATAAAAACCCACTACTGTTGGGTTTATTCTGCCTCATGGTAAACTTCCACAGTATTTCCAGAGACATCATCTTAACAGGAGCAGATGCTCCCCCTTTCTCCTGCAGAGTAGCTGCTTGATATGAACTGTGGACTTTTAAGTTAGCAGACCAACATGTCATGCAATACACTATGCCACACTATGCCACCAGGTCCGAAATCAAACAAGCCTGGGTTTGAATACTGTTCAGATTACTTGTTTTGAGACCTTACATAAGTTACTTGAGGTCTCAGAGTCTTGGTTTCTTCAACTCTGCAAAAGAAATAGTAACAGACTCACTTCACAGGAGTGTTGTGAGGTTTAAATAACACAATATGTGCAAAGAACTTTTCACAGCATCTGTATATAAAAAAGTGACAATATATCTTAACTGTAAGGATATCTGTGACACCTTCTACTATTACCACTAGGGCTGAGATTGCTACTGTTAGTAGTACCAACACAAGGACTACTATTCTTAGTTCAGAAGAGTATATACATTTACTGGCTTTCCTTATTTTCATTTCTGCTTTTTCAAGGTGAACATTGACATTCGTCTGGAAAACCCTAGGGAACACGGAGCCTTTCAAATGTGGGAGAAGCAGAGTTTCTATTTGCAGAAGAACCATGAGGTGTTTATAAAATCATGTGAGATCACTCTATTCTCCTGGACAGTAGGACCATGGCATGTCAGAAGCACACACAAACCCTGGTGGAGAAGGCTAGAAACTGTCTCAAAATTCTCATGAGAAATGCATTTCAGACAAGTCTGCTCAGCAGAAAGAACTAGTGCAGGGTGGAGATAAGACCTCTGAAGAAAAAGCTGGAAAATTCCAGAGGGTTAAGAGATACTTATAAGTTGCTCACAAACTAAGGAAGACAATCCCTTGTTCATTCTAAGAATGAGGTTTGCACAGGGCAAAAACAAAGGGCAGAACAAGAATGCATGCAGAGAAAATGGAGTAGAACTGTAGTCTAAGCAGACAAACCCAGCCCCCTTGACTAGACAAAGTGACTAGAAGTTAAAGAGGACAAGAAGCTCCCTTGGAAGCACACACAATCTGAATGAATTCTCCTTAAAGAAGGGGGGGCACTAGCCCCAATATCCCCAATAACAAATCTTTCCCAACTTGAATAAAAGCACGTGGACTGTGTACCTCATGTATTTAACAACCTCAAGGCAGCATCTTCATCCTCAATATGTTAACCAACATTTGTCTTCTACAAAGTGCTTTCATATTGATTATTTGAACCCAGGTTGTCCTCAGGAACTGTTTTTCTACTATTTTACAAATAGAGAATGGAGAGATTACTTAAATTGTTTTAAAAAAAACTCAAAACTAGTCAAGAGTGACGATTGCTGCTTCTTAATTCTTCTATTCAAATACTTGGAACTGTTCATTGTACCATGTGAAGAAAATGTACTTTGTTCACCAGATGGTTTCAAGGTTAGTTTGTTCCTTACTGATTTTACCCTTCGCTTAAGACATTTTTGCACGTTTGTATAGTTCTTTTTAATTTAGGGTTACATTGTTTTAGTTGAATACAAAAGGAAAAGTTACATCACAACCTGGACCAGCATAGCTAAAAGTGTCTATTTTCCTGGTCACTAACAGTCCTGCTACAGATCAGAGCAATAAAACTTCACCCTATCACATCAGCTCCCTAGACCACTGCAGTTGAAAACTGTAAAAACTGTGGTAGCAAATATGACTTGGGAGAAGTGTATTCAGAGTGCTCCTAACAGGCAAAGAAAGATGGTGATACTTTGTCCCACATACTTTGAGCATGATGTCAGGAGACACAGTCTTTCAAAAAAGACTTCATGCTTGAAAGAGTCGAGGATCAGTGAAAGAGAGCGCTGAGCCCCAATGTGCTGGATTGACACAGTGACTGTAACAATGGGCTTCAGCCCAGCACAGAGTGTGAGGATGTGATCAGGAAAGGTTTCAATCTGTTGATGGGTTCACCATGAGTTGGTGATAACACCTAACAATACATCCATAAGGGATTTGTGGCAGCTTCACAAAAAACAAAAACAAAAACAAACAACCCTCATCATGTCAATGAATATATAAATATTCCATTATTCTGCTGAGAATGACATATTGCAGTCAATAAGAGATGTTAGAAAGTTCTAACTTTCTAACTCTTAAGATTATTTTCTGCCTGGGTTTATAATTCCTCTACTTTGATGTTACACTTCTATCATAGTAAACACTATGCTTTCAACATTGATTAGAAAGTAAAATGTACTATATCAAACTAGAGTAATGCCTTTTTTGTGGGTCATTTGATTTTGCACTAAGAAATTTTCCAGAGCTGAGAATAGAACACGTCTCTAAGGTTCCCAGCCCAGTGAACTAAACAATTTGGCTTCTTCATTTTTAAGCGATCTTTTTAGAAATGAATAAATCTTAACACTTCATCAAGTTAGAAAGAAACAAAAGGGAAGAAATAGTCCTTTAGGCCAGGAAAGTAGCTGGGATGGGTTGAGGAAGAAAAAACTGAAGCTACATGGAAGGCTGCCAAACTAAACAGAATCAAATTATTCCATTTTTTAAAAAATTAAATAAACCCACACACTCTCAACCTCTTAACCCAGCCTGCATTTTAAAGTTACACAGACAAAATGCCTATCAAACCCCATGGTGTGCCATATATTAACAGGAAATATTGATGTTTCATAAGACAGATTTTAGAATTCAGTCTAAGTTATATAAGACCAGGACTTTAAAACAAGATGTATACATGCACACACTATGTACACACCTTCTCTCAAATGACATGAAGTTACTTATCATTTAAATTACCAAGGAAAAGTACCTGCAACACATAGAAAATGTCTGTTACATCACCCATTAAAGCATGTATTTTTAGAGCTACTGACCTTTATGTGAACTAAACAATAAAGCTGTTCACAAACCTGACAAAAAGCAGCTTTTGCAAAGTGAAACAGTGAGCCACTGTCCCTAATGCACCCATCAAATGGAATAATTAAAATGGCATTTAGTACAAAATTTATAAAGCCATTGTTATATAACCCTGCCAGATCTATTGGTCCTTGTCTTTTAAGAAAATCATTGGTTTTCCTTGGTATTTATTTTTTATTTCAAAATCATTTATTTCTTTACCAGATAAATGAATTGAATATATCAAAGATCAATCAAAAAGACACTGTGATATTCAGCTTCTTAAAATACTGCCAAACAACTTGGGTACCAGAAGCCATGGTCTGGTCCTAAAAACAGAATAAATGCACAAATAGTTTTTGTTCAGATCCAAGAGGTCTGAATTGAAATCCCTTTTCCTCAACCACCAGTTGACCTTAGCTTTAATTTTTATATTTGAAATTAAAGTATACTAGTTTTCTAATAGAAAAAAACCCTAGCATATATTTCATATATGCTATATGTTGCTGATAATGAAATCACTGTGCCCCCAAATAAATGTTAGCTATTATTATCATTGAGAAATCTCACAGAGCAACCATCTAATTTTTTGTCTAACACGTGATACTTTTGAGAGAGAAATGGGACTCTGTTAGCAATTATGGCAACACAGATAGACGTCTTTGAAACAAGAATATGAAAAACACCATAATATTGGAAAACTATGAAGCCAGTTGTTGTTGTTGTTGTTAGGTGCCATTGATTCCCACTCAAAGAGACCCTAGGAATAATAGATCTAAACCCTGTCCTATCCTGTGGCATCCTCAAAATCTCAGACATAATTAAGCCCATTGTTGCAGTCACTGTGTCAATACTTCTTATTGAGGGTCTTCCTCTCTATTAATAATCCTCTACCTTTATTCCCTTCTAAGGAATAGACTCTCTGAGCAACATGCCCAAAATGTGAGCTATAGCTTCACTCTCCTTGCCTCTAAGAAGCAGACTGGTTGCACTTTTTCCAAGCCATATCTGTTTGGATTTTAGCAGTCCATGGGTTATTGAGTGCTGTTTTCCAATACATCTCAAAGGTATCAATACTTCTGCCATCCTTACTCGTTGTCCAGGACTCAAATGCATGGCAAGTGAATGAAAAGACCATGGCCTGAATCAGGCAAACCTTAGCCCTCAAACTGACATCATTGTTCCTCAGAAAGTTGGAAAGATCCCTGACAGTAGACTTGCCTAATGCAGTATGTCTCCTGATCTCCCGACTGCTGGTACCAAGGATGTTGACTGTGGATCCAAGTAGGGTGAAGTAATTTGATAGGGTGTTAATCATTGGGTTACATAATTTGATGTTTGGGTGGGGTGAAGCAAATGGGAAGGATCTTTGGTGAAAAACAATGTATTCAAACTTTGTAAATAAATCAGAATAAAATAAAAATTTTTTAAAAGATGAAATATTAACAAGTTCAACCTTTTCTCTGTTTATCCTAATGTTGCCTTGTTGTTGTTGTGTGTATTGAATTGGAACCAACTCATAGCTGATCCTCCAGTGGGTTTTCAGAGGCAGTAAATAGCATGGAAGGGGATTGCCCATCTTTCTCCCATAGAGCAGTTGGTGGATTTGAACCATATGTCTTAGGGATTGCAGCACAGTTTCTTACCACTAGGCCACCAGAGCTCTCTATGATGTTGTCTGTTGTTGTTTTATTAGGTGTCATCGAGTTGAGTATGACTCCTAGCAACCCTATGAACAGACAGCCTGAACTCTGCCCTATCCTGTGGCATCCTCCGCATCTCTCATCTCTAACACACGAGCGCTGAAGTCACCATGTCAATCCATCTCAATGGAGATCTTCCTCTCCTTCATTGACCTAATCATCTTAAAAAAAAATTAACAGAGAGAAATTTTAAAATTTCTCAAGAAAATTGAAAATATTCAGCTTTGTAATCAGTTGATGACATTATCACAGCATACATAGATGATTGTTAACAATATCTATTTTCCAGCACTCTAAATTTAAATGACTGAAATATTTTCAACATCATCACATTATTCAAGATTTTGAAATTATAAGCTTTTAAAACCAGCCTTTATAATGAAACAATCTTAACTATTTCTTAGAGTACTAAACATTTTCCCATGAGACCTTCCCTACAGCTATTACCTAGGATATTAAGGTAATTTTAAAACTCTGAACAAGTAGCATAGTGATTATCTGTGTCATCATAGTTCATTGTAGTATTCCAGTCACAGGAGAGAACCAGATTCCTTTCTAATCATTGTGATATCTGTAAACTAAATACTGGGCACCCAGAAATTCATCAATCCATTCTAAAAACACATGAAGGTGTAATCATTTAATGTTTACTTAAATTATCATGTTAATTTTTATAACTTCCTGGAGGTCTTGTGAATTTGTATGCAGATGTTCTAATTAATGTTATTTAAGATACACAGTAACAAAAATTACTGTATTTATGACTGAGAGGAACAGTAAGTGCAAAAGTAGGATGGCAATGAGCATTTTCATTATATACTTTTTAGAAGCATTTTAATTTTTAACCATATCAAGTATCGCATAGTAAAAAATTTTAAGATCACCCTTTTTATGAAGGTAAAAACTCGACAAAGACTGTCATGGCCCAATGAGGTATAAAACAGAATTTAAATAAGATGTGTGGTATGATAGCTCATTATATATGGCCTTCCTCATCATAGGAGCTCCAGTGACACTGTGGGGAAGGCATACAATTGCCAACCAAAATGATGGAGGTTTGAACTCACCAGCCACTCTTTGAGGGGAAAATGAGATGTTCTGCTTCTATAAAGATTTACATCCTTGCACACCCTCTGGATGTTTCCTTTCTGTCCTAGAGGGTCAATGGGTGTGAATCAATTTGACCACAATGAGTTGTCATGGTTTTGTAACTTCTATCAAATGAAAATCCACTGGAGAATCAGCTAAGGCTTGGTTCCAACTCAATGTCACATAACAATATCAAACAACAGAGTGGGACTGTGCAAACAATGTGACTATTTCTCATGGTTGCCATTGTTGTTACTGTGCTATCAAGTTGGAGTCAACTCATAACTGATCCTACCAGGGGTTTTCAGAGGTAGTAATATTAGGGAAAGAAATTGCCCATCTTTTGGCCTTCAAACAGCTGGTAGATTCGAACTGTGTGCCTTTGGTTTGACAGCATAGTCCCTTAACTCACTGTCTTTATTGTGTACCATTGAGTTGGCCTAGTTGACCCTCCAGAAGGTTTTCAGAAGCAGTTAATTACACAGGAAGAGACTGTCGATCCTTCTACCACAGAGCAGCTGGTAGATCTGAACTGCATGATTCTGGGATTGCAGCACATCTCCTTACCATTAGGCCACCAGAGCGTTCTCTTCCTTAACTCACTAGATCTCTGGAATTCTCTTGTATGGGTAGGGACATGAAAATAAAGAATGTGCAACAATAGCAAGGGGATCATTCCGTTTTGCCATCCTGCTAAGCTAAAATGAGTTCCATAGGTAGAAATCAAGAAGAGATGAGAACATTTGGATCCAGGGTCCCTTCTGACCTAGAAGACAGAGAGAGAATGAAAGCTTAACACTAGAGATGGTACAAGAGCACAAGAAGCAACAGAAGAGAACAGAACCAGGAGGTCAGCATAAAATGGCAAAGTGAGATTCCTGACCCTCAGAGCAAGGCAGTTTGATTGAGTGCCCCAACGCACAGCAGGAGATCTGAAAGCCTCCAAGCAATAGGCTTCCTGACAAAGTAGAGTAGCTCCCAGTACTTGCTGGAAGAGTTAAAGAGCTTTGTTACACGTGCCTGAGTATGAGATTTTGAGCCAACAGCCAAAAGGTGAAAGGCCAGACCTGCAACGGTTATGACTTAGAAGATACTGTCTTTTTTTACCACAACAAGATAAAGGTAAACAATCCAGTTGAAAAATGGGCACAGAATATGGACACTTCACCATAAAAGACATTCAGATGGCCAACAAGCGCC
>NW_006399760.1:32562090-32567090 GCF_000299155.1 Elephantulus edwardii
GGGGAGGGGTGGACAAGGAGAAAAGTTTAACAGTGAATGAATGGAAATCCAAAGTCTGTCAAGTTTCATTAAAATTAATTTAAAAAATTTTAAAAAGATATTGTCTTTGTTAGTTATTGTTGTTGCATCTTTTTATCTATTATTAAAAGCATCAAGATCAAAACTGCTGTCTTGATTGAAATGCTACATCTGTAGTTGTTCCTGATCTTAAATTGTTAACTGCCAAGTTGTTTTGACATGTTGTTCAAAATTCATAGCCACTCTGTGCACAATAAAGCTGAACCTTGCCCAATCCTGTGCCATCTTCATGATTTCTGTCCTGCTTAAGACCACTGTGGTAAAGACTATGTCAGCCTGTCTTGTTGAGGCTCCACCTTTCTTTCACTGAACCTCTCTCTACCTTTCTCAGTGCGATGTCTCTCGTAAAGGTCTGATTATTCCTCCTGAAAACATGCCCAAAGCACATGAGACAAAATTTCACTATCCTTACCTCTAAGCAGTACTCTTGTTATGCTTCCTTTCACAAAGATTTATTTGTTCTTTTGGCCGTTCATAGTATATCTAATACTCTTTGAAAATGCTACAATTCAAAGACACAAATTCTACTGTCATCCTTTTATATTGTTTAACTTTCACATGAAAACAAATGAAAATACCATGGTTTGGATCAAGCCCACCTTAGTCTTTAAATGGACATCCTTGCTCTTTAGAATTTTGGATAAATCCTTGACAGCAGATATCCCCAATGCAACACATCTTTAGATTTCTTGACTGCTGTCACCACGAGTATTCATTGTGTATCCAATCTTCACCTGGCATGAATTTGCCTAATGATCCAGCAGTGAGATATTTTGTTTTCTTGATGCTCAAAAAGTACAGTATCAGCAGTTAAAACCAAGACACATTCTGGGCCTCTTGCTGTCTTTGGTGTTAGAACATGTGTAGTACTTGTATAGTTTTGGTTTTTTGTTTGTTTTTTGTTTTGTTTTTTATTTTTGCTTCCTCCTACTTGTAGAACCTCTGTTTTTACAGAGGGTTGACTATATAGATATACAAATTCCTCTTCAATTACAAGGCATGGCCCACCTACCAGGGCCTCAGACTCACCAAGCCTTGCTTGCAGGCTACAAACATAGTGTCTTAATCAATCCTTTCAAGGCACATGCTAAACACAGAATAGACTGCAGTCCAAGGCCAGACTAAAAAAAAAATTATATATATATATATATATATCTCAAATCTCAAGCTGTTTATAGCTTCTTACCAAGGGAAATCAAACAACCTGCACAAAAGTAACAAACCCTCTGAGCAGCTCCTCAGGGCTTAAGAGAAATACGCGAGTTAGTTTTCCAAAGAATCAAGACAAAAGGACACAAAGGGACACAAAGGGACACAGCTTCTTACCAAGGCTCATATTTGGTTTGAATAGTTTGAATCCTAGGAATATAACAAAGTATCATAGATATTGTGGATTATCAAGGATGTGAAAAGTCCTGACATATATCTGAAGACTTCTCCATTCTTTCTCTTGCCCTAAGTCTAAGCACAAATTCATTTGTAACATAGTTGTCTCATAGAAGTGAATAGGAAGTTCACTGCATAAGGGGACTCGGCAGAGTGGTGAATTAGGGCTGCTGAAATTCCCATTTGGTTTCAGTTCAGCTATAGAAAGAATAGGAAGCTAACAGTCTGATGGTGGAGAAAGAGAGATGGTTTACCTCGTGACAGGGTGTCTCCTGATAAGAGTATGATCAAAGAAAGACAGTGCCTCAAGCAAAGAATAAAAAATCCTCACCCCCTGTTTGCTGGGCCACATGATCTAATACAGACCTACATGTTCCTGTTTTAAATTCACACAAAAGCATAGTGTGGATGAATGTGTGCCCATAATTTGGACATAGAGATGAGAGATTGATCCCTTTCTGAACGTCTTATTTCTATGAGAGAGAAAACATTATAGCAAACACTTCCAGGAAGTAATTTAAAAGCACATACCTTTGAGATTACAACCATTATTGGTGTCATTATGTGCCCTTAAGTCAGAACTGACTCATAGCTGGCCCTCCAGCGAGTTTTCAGCAACTATAAATTGTCCAGAAAGAGACTGCCCATCTTTCTACCATAAAGCAGCTGGTGAATTCAAAGTGTATGCCTTCCAGTTGGCAGCTCAACACCTTACCACCAGACCACCTGTGATTAAACTTCTACAACGTGATATGTAATGAGCAGAGTTGTGTTTATATTAACACAATTGTGGCTTCTTTCTTAAACACCTTACTCTGTCTACATCTTTTTTTCTCCCCCAACCTCTCTGTGTTGGAGTGTGTGGGTGTGTGTGTCCCTTTTTCTCTTTCCTTTACTCCTCACTGCATCTTTCTCTTTTTCTCTCCTACCCATGACCTAGCCCCATTCCTAAGACCTTGAAGAAACCAAGGTTTTTCTTCTGCCTTTTCGTTTCACACAACCCTCAAATTCAGGTTAAATTCATTCTCTCTTAAGCCATCTGCCACCCAAGCTGTTCGAATTCCTTCTTGAATTTTCATTTCTAAAACTGGGGAAGGGACTGAGAGATTATGTTGCCAACTTGCTTTTAATGCAACCCTGTGACTCCTTTTGCCCTAGGTTTTTTATTCCTTTGCTTCTGGTCACTCAGCTCATTCCTTGAGGCACTCTCATTCTTAGATCATATTCTTATCACGAGTCACCCTGTCTATAGCTGAACTGAAACCAAACCTATTGTCACAGAATCAATTCCTACTCAACCCCTTAATCCTCAAGTGTATCAAAACATACAATTTTTAAAAATTAATTAACAAAAATATCAAGTGAAAGAACTATGATCATAATAAAAGATGTTCTATTTAATTGGAGAGAAAAGGATACATATAGCCAAGACACTGAAAGACTTAACAAATATGGACAGTATGGATATCAGCAGAAAAAAAATTAAAGACTTAAAAAAAGATCCCTAGGTAGAGAGCAAAATTAAAAATACAGTGAGCTACAACTGTAGAATAGATGGAGTCCATGGCTGGAGTCCATTGCTAAATGTCAGGGCTTGTAGAAACCTTGCAATTATGTGCAAAAAAAAAAAAATCTGTGTTAATTTTCCTGTGGAGAGATTACACAAATTTCATCAACTTCTCAGAGGGAATCCATGACCTAAATAAGGTTCAAATATTTATTGAAGAGTAAGTGACTAAAAGATCAGAATTACCTAACAGTGGTTGATAAAATTATTTAATATTAGTCTTTTTTATCTTAAAAAATGAAACGTCTTCTGTGAATATTAAAGTAGTTTAATTATTCAGGATAATAAAACATTGGGTCCAGATACATTTTTTAACATCATTCAAATAACTTCAAATATAACCAAGATAATGTGAAAGGATTCTTTGAAACTATATTTCCTAAACTTTTGTGATGATGGGAATTCTTGTGAGATGAAGTTTTCTCTTCGTCTCATTTTTTTTTTATTGTGCTTGTTGTTTGTTGTTGTTGTTGTTGTTTTTTACGTGTACCATCAAATCAGATCTGACTGGTACAAGAGGAGATTGACCCCTCCTTCTCCAGCAGAGCATCTGGTGGATTTGAACCGTGTTTTTTAATTATTTCTTGTTAAAAATAATATTTCTGGGCCCCACCACACAACTCCTGAATCTGAATTTAGGCAGAGAGGCCCAGGAATGTTTTGAAGTTAAGGTGATTCTTATCAACAGGAAGCACTTTATAAAAATTTTTCAAAGTTGTTAATAATTTAAGTGATGTACTTGTTTGTCACCTAAAAATAGATGGATTAGCAAAAGGAAAATAAGAAACATATATCTCAATTTTAAGAAGAATATGATAATCGTTGAAAGTTGAAATTTTTTATTGTGATATTTTAAATACAAATTATAAAGAAATCATAATTATTTAAAACCTTTTAAGCTTCATAGTACTGTAATGAGTATAAGGCTAATTTTTAATTTAATGATGCCACTGCATATAAAGGGTTTTCTACCCTAAGAATTTTTCTAAACCAGGTTTAGAGACCAAGGTGCGTCTGATACAGGCCATGGTCTTTGCTATCACTTGTTATGCTTCAGAGAGTTGGACAATGACTAGGGAGGATAGAAGGAGAATTGATGCCTTTGAGCTGTGGTGCTGGAGAAGAGTATTGAATGTACCATGGACAGCTAAGAAAAAAAACAACAGATTCATCCTGAAGAGGGTTAAACTAGGCAAGGATTCTGAGGCTTCATCTGACACAATTTGGACATGTTGTAAGGAGGGACCAGTCCTTGGAGAAGGACATCATGCTTGGGAGGGTGGAGGGACAGCGCAGGAGGAGAATGCCCTCTATGAGGTAGATTGATTCAGTGACTGGGTTAATCAGTATGGGTGTATCGAAGACAGTGCGATTGGCACAGGACAGAGCAGAGTTTAGGATTATTGTATACAGGGTCGCTATGACTTGCAAGCAACTTGATGGCACATAACAACAACAACAAGGTACTAGAGTAGATTTACAAAAAAAATTTGTAAATTATCATGTGTAGAGTATTAGAAACTACTATAGAAATATTAGTAAAAAAGCAAACTGTTTAAAGCAACAGGAGGGCATTAAGTAGTCTCTCTCAAACAAATTATCTCATTAAGCTAATAGTTAGACTTTCTGTTTGTTTTGGGTGTTTTTTATATTTAATAAAAAAAGCAACAAAAGAAGTAGTTTTCTGATGTATGCTAATTCACTCACGCCAGGGAAAATATTTATAATGGTCACTGCAGTGGACTAGCCCAAAGAGTGACAGTGCCATGGTAATGAAAATTAACTAGGAGGAAATATCTTTGTAATTTATTTAATTTTTTCTTTTTAAAATATTATATTGATTTACATACAAATTAGTATACACTGTTTAATTCATATACATTGTTTTCACATAACCCTTCATTCACATTGTGTTTCATATGATCTTTCCTATACATTGCATTTTTAAAATATTCTTATTGGTTTTCAT
>NW_006399760.1:32568867-32569433 GCF_000299155.1 Elephantulus edwardii
CCCAGAATCCTTGCCTCCAAGGAGTAGCTTGATTTAACCCTCTCCAGGATGAATCTGTTTTCTTGATAGGAAATATTTAATATTTTTCAGGCTGTATAGTTTTTGTTACAGCTATTCAACTGTACTGTGTTTGGTGAAAGTAACCAAAAACAACAGGAAAAATAAAGAGTGTATTTTCAATAAAATGTTTTATGCATATAAATATTGCCAACCAATTTGGGCTCTGCAGGTGGCAGTTTGCCAAACACTAGATGACATATTTTGAGAGCCTATTTAAACTTTCAATTTTTTTTCTCTTATTTTATTGCTGAAGATGAATGGATCAAGAGTACTGAAAAGTAGGTTATCTAAGAAGATAAAGAATAACAAAGAATTTTTTATAATTAGGTTGAGAGAAATCAATAAACCTGGAAAGGGAGAAGAGGTAGCAACAGTCAAACAAAAACTAATTCATCAAGAAAGGCTACACTCCACTTCACCGAAGAAGACATTCAGATGGCCAACAAGCACATGAAGAAATGTTCAAAATCCCTAGCTCTAAGAGAGATGCAAATCAAAACAACTAT
>NW_006399760.1:32570268-32583418 GCF_000299155.1 Elephantulus edwardii
AAAGGCTACACTCCATAGAACAAGTTTAAAACCAGTGGGGTTTTTTTAAAGTGTAAGAAAAGAAAGTAATAGTACGATGATGATATTATGCTATGAAGTAATACATGTCACTGTAAAATTACAATTACAGCACAAACCTGCTTTGAAAAATAAATGTGTTAAAGAATTGGAGAGAAATGGAATACAATTTTAATATGCTTAATTATACAAGTATTTGTAAGTTGTTTTTTAGAAGTTAAAAACAAAAACAAGCACAAAAATGAATAACTATCTCCTGAAATGTTTCCAACCCAGAAGCACCACTTATTATCAATATTTCCAAATGTTTAAGAAGAGCTCACTCTTCAAGAGGACCCTTCCGAAGCATGAAGGATCAGTGCTTCATCTACAGATTTGGTAAGCTGGCCGTTTAGAGTGTTGAATTTATTCAAGTGGGACATACTTAGCTCCATTAGCTCATGGTCCTGGTAAAAGTGTCTGCCAGACATTGCATAAGGTGTTTTCTTGAGATTACCTCACTGAATTTTCCTGACAATACTGAGGCACAAATGCTCATTTATTATGTCTGGGCTGTTATTTTTGTTGTTGTCGTTGTTGTTGTTGTTGTTATGTGTTGTCGAGTCGCCTATAACCATTAGCAACCCTATGTACAGCAGCTCTGAGCTCTGTCCTGTCCTGAGTCTTACTAATTCTGACACACTAACTCCCATTGCCCCAGTCACTGTATCAATACATCTCATTTGGGTTCTGTCTCTCCTGTGCTGTCCATCCACCCTCCCAAAGCATGATGTCCTTCTCCAACGACATGCACCCAAATTATGTGAGACAGAGGTATAAAAAAAATCTTAGCCTCCAAGGAAAACCTTGGTTTCATCCTCTACAAGACAGACATAGTTTTCTCGGTGATCCGTGGTGGTATGTTCAAGACTGTTCTCTAGTACCACAATTTAAAGGCATCAATTCTTCTGTCATCTTTAGTTATTGTTCATCTCTCTGATGCATAACAAGTAACTGCTAATACCATAGCCTGGATTAAGTACATTATAGTGTCTAGACTGACATTGTTGCTTTTCAGCACTCTGCAGAGGTCCTGGACAACAGATTTTTCACAATATAATTCGTCTTTTGATTTCCTGACTGCTGGTGTTAAGAGTGTTGATTGTGGAGCTGAGCAAGCTGTAATTGCAGCAGTCACCTTGTCAATCCACCTGGTTGAGGGTCTTCTCCTTTGCTGACCTTCCACCCTTCCCAACATCATGTCTCTCTCCAAGGAATTGCACCTCCTAGAAATATGTCCATAGTATGTAAGGCAAAATGTCACCACTCTTGCCTCCAAAGAGCACTCTGTGTCTGTTGCCCATTTTGTAATTGGGTTATCAGTATATTTCTTGTGGAGGCCCAGCAGTATTCTGTAAACTTTTGTTATATGACTCTTGTCTGAGATGGTATTAACAAATATTTGTTTCCGGTCTGTAGGTTATCTTTTCACCCTGTTGGAAAGTTTTTTGATGTCCACAGGGATTTAATCTTTAGAAGGTCCCATACATCAATTTTATCCTCTTTAGACTGTGCATTTCTGGTTGTATTTGGTAGTCTCTTCATACCTTGGACTAATGCATCTGAGCTTGACCCCAGTTTGTCTCATATGAATGTTATGGGCTTTACTCCTAGGTCTCTGATCCATCTTGGGTTGATTTTTGTGTATGGTGTAAGATGTGGATCCTGTTTCAGCTTTCTGTTGGTGCAAGTCCAGTTTTGCCAGCACCATTTGATGAAGAGATTATTATTTCTTCATTTGATAGCTTTGATTTCCTTGCCAAATATCATTTGACCATAGATATCTTGGTCTATTTCTCTGGATTCTCAATTCTGTTCTATTGGTCTATGTGCCTGTCATTCTACCAGTATCATGCTGGTTTTGTTACCACTGCTATGTAGAAAGCTTTGAGGTCAGGGAGTGCTATTCCTCCAACCACATTTTTGTTTCTCAGAAGTGTTTTGCTTATTCGGAGTCTCTTGTCTCTCTCAATAAATCTGATAATTTTCCTTTCAATCTCCTTTAAAAATGAATTTGGTATCTGGATTGGGATTCCATTGAACATATAGATTGCTTTTGGTAGGATTGGATTTTCACTATATTGAGTTTTCCCATCCATGAATATGGCACATTTTTCCATTTCTTTAGGTCTTCTATTGTATCTTTCAGAAATGCTCTGTAGTTTTCTTTGTATAGGTCTTTTGTATCTCTAGCTAGGTTCACTCACAAGTATCTCAATTTGTGGTTGGCCATTGTAAATGGTATTGCTTTCTTTATTTCCTTCTATGAGTTCTCTGTCTATATAGAGTAATCCTATTACTTTTTGGATATTGATCATATATCTTGCCACTCTACAAAATTGACCTATTAACTCTAACAGGTTTTTTTGTTGAGTCTTTGGAGTTTTCTGTGTACACTAACATACCAACTGCATATAGCAACAGTTTAACCATTTCTTTGCCAATCTGAGTACCTTTTATTTCCTTCTCTTGGTGTATTGCCCTAGCAAGCACTTTCAATACAATATTTTTTAAAAAGTGGTGACAATGGGCATCTTTGTCTGGTCTCTTTTTGCAAAGAAAATGTTTTCAGTGTTTCTCTATTGAGGATGATGTTGACTCTTGGTTTTGCATATATACTTTTCACTATGTTGGGGAAATTCCCTTCTATTGCAATTTTACTGAGTGTTTTTATCAGGAATGATTTTTGGATTTTGTGAAATGCCTTTTCTGCATCAATTCCTAAGGTCATAGGGTTCTTTTCTTTTAAATTGTGTGTGTGTGTGTCTGTGTGTGTGTGTACTGTCAAATCAGAGGTCATATGGTTCTTGTTATTTACTTTATTAATATAGTTAATTACACTGATTGTTTTTCTTATGTTGAACCATCCCTGCATACCTGTTATGAATCCCACGTGGTCATAGTGAATTATTTTTTGTGTGTATGCTTTTGGATTCTATTGGGTGGGATTTTGCTAAGAATTTTCACAGAGGAAGATATTTGAATGGCAAACAGACACATGAAGAAATGCTGCAAATCACTGGCAAGAAGAGAAATGCAAATCAAAACCACCATGAGGTACCATCTCACTCCAGTAACAGTGACAAAGTTTAACAGGGCAGCAAATAATAGATTTTGGAGAGGATAATAAGAGAAAAGAACTCTTATACATTGTTGGTGGGATTGCAAAATGGTGCAACCATTCTGGTAGGCAGTTTGGCACTTCCTCAAAAGCTGACATAGAAATTCCATATAGCCCAGCTATTCAACTACTTGGAATATGAGAACTGAAGCACAAACTGAGAATTGTACACCGATGTTCATAGCAGCATTATTCAACATTGCAAGAACATGGGAACAGCCCAAATGTCCAACCACAGTCAAACGGATTGAGAAATTATGCTGTATTCATTGAATGGAATAATGAGGGACTGGAGAACATTATGGTGAGTGAAGTAACTCAGTTACACAAGGATATATCTTGTATAAAACCATAATTGTAGGATGAGTATAAGGATCCAGGAGGGGTGGGAGAGGCTGGAAGCAGAGGGATGTGGATGTGTGTGTGTGTGTGTGGGGGGGTAATTAATCACTGAGTTGTACAATTTGATGGGTGGAAGGTGAGGGAAATATAAAGAATTTGTTTTATCTATTGTGGTTTTGATTTGCATCTCTCTTATTGCCAGTGATTTTGAGCATTCTTCATGTGTATGTTTACCATTCAAATATCTTCCTCTGTGAAAATTCTTTCCATGTCTTTGACCATTTTATAATTGGGTTTACAGTCTTTTCCTTGTGGAAGCCCAGGAGTATTCTGTAAATTTTTGTTATATGACTCTTGTCTGAGATGGTGTTACCAAATATTTGTTCCCAGTCTGTAGGTTTTCTTTTCACCCTTTTGGAAAACGTTTTTGATGTCCACATGGATGTAATCTTTAGGAGTTCCCCTGCATCAATTTTATCCTCTTCATATTTTGTATTTCTGGTTGTATTTGGCAGTCTCTTTATACCTTGGGCTAGTGCTTCTAAGCTTGATCCCAGATAGGAAGACTCAATATGGTGAAAATAACAATCCTACCAAAAGCAATCTACATGTTCAAAGCAATCCCAATTCAGATACTAAATTCATTTTTCAAGGAGATTGAAAGAAAAATTATCAAATTTATTTCAAGAGACAAGAGACCCTGAATAAGCAAAACACTTCTGAGAAACAAAAATGTTGTTGGAGACATAGCACTCCCTGACATCAAAACCTACTACACAGCAGTAGTAACCAAAACAGCATGGTACTGGTACAATGACAGGCACATAGACCAATGGAACAGAATTGAGAACTCAGAAATAGACCCAGACTCCTACAGTCTACTGATATTCGATAAGGAAATCAAAGCTACCAAATGGGGAAATGATAACCTCTTCAACAAATGGTGCTGGCAAAACTAGACTGCTACCTGTAGAAAACTGAAACAGGATCCACATCTCACACCACACACACAAATCAACTCAAGGTGGATCAGAGACCTGGGAGTAAATTCCAAAACAATAACTTTCATAAGAGACAAAGGAACTGGAGAACATTATGCTGAGTGAAGTAACTCATTTCATAAGGACAAATACATACAGTCATTATTGTAAAAATGGAAGGATAACTAGTAAGATATGTATGAAAGTCCAAGGAGTGCAGGGGAGGGAAGAAATCATGGGATCATAGATAGAGTTTGGTGGGTAAAGGGAGGGGGTAAAGGAATGAGGAAAGTTCCAGTGGGGATCTGGAAAAATGGGGCATTGGTGGGCATAGATCAATAGTGATTAATTTTATAAAACACAATGTTTGTTTCGTATAAATGATTGTATGAAACAAAATGTAAATGTAGGAATGTATGAATTTTATATGCAAACCTACATAAAATAAAAATCAAAAACAAAAAGAACCATTTTAAAAGAAGAGACAGAGACCCTGCTGTCACCAGCATAGTCAACTGACATATCCCATTATGCCTTCCTTAAATCCATAAATACGTTACAACAAAGCCACACTCCACTCAGTCTGCCCTGAGCAAATGATCAAACTTGGTAAGGGTACAATTGCTACTGTATATCTATCTGCCTGACAAAGAGCATCTCCAACAAGTAACTTTTGCTTGAGGACTCCTCATCAGTCTGGCTCAGATTTCCGTAGGAATACATAGTAGTTTGAAACTCCCTAATCAAGGGATCTCTGGTGGCCTAGTGGCAAGAGGCTGCCCTGCAATCCTAAAGGCATGTGGTTTACATCCATCACCTACCTGCCTTGCAGAAGGACAAGCAATCTTCTCTCATGCCATTAACTGCCTCTGAAAACCTGTTGGAGCCAGAGGGTCAGCTATGGGTCAATACAGACTCAATTGTACACCACCACCACCACAACAACAACCCAATTCTTCAATCTCCTTTCACAGGTGCAAGGTTTCTATCTTCGTATGAAGACTCTCCTCCCCTATTCTTGTTCCTTTTTCTTTATCCTAGGTAATTTCCCAGGAAAACTTGCACTTCTTGACATCTGTTTTTTGGGAGACTCAAAATGATACTTTAGGCAACCTTCAGAGGACTAGAGATTGCCTTCATCCATGGGTGAACCCCCTTGCAGTATGAAAGCACCAGGTTAAGAATCTCTGTAAATGGTACAATGAAAGTCAAATGCATGACAAATAGAGTCAAGAACTGTGTTATTTTGTTCTTAAGAATTTGAGGAATGATTTTTAAAAAACAAAACAAAATATAAAATTCAAGTTAAAAATAATAACTCTATATGACTCAACTCACTCATTGCCATTGAGTTAGAACCAACAGCACTGAGCTTCCAGTGGGTTTTCTGAGGTTGTAAGTAGCAAGGGAGGAGGCTGTCCATCTTTCTCCCAAGGAGCCACTGATGAATTTGAACTGCTACAGAAGGGCCACCTTTGAGTTAGCAGCACAATTTCCTATAAATTACACCACCAGTGCTTACAACGAATTATTGTTGTTATGTACCATTGAGTCAGAACTGACTCATAGCTGATCCTCCAGTAGGTTTTTAGAGGTGATAAATCACATGGGAAGAGGTTGCCAATCTTTCTCCCATGGTGCACCTGGGGGATTCAAATGGCATAACTTTGGGTCAGCAGTGCAACTCTACCACTTAGCCATCAGTATACACACACAGAGTTATACTAGATAATTTCTAAGCCTAAAATTTTATAACAAAACATGATTGCTTTTGTGGTACAGTTAGAAATACTTCCAAGAAGGTAAAATTAATTCTGAGGCAATTAACATAGTATCTATAGTGCCATTTCAGAAGAAACTAAATAGAGATTTTAAATTTATTTCAAATCATCAAGATCCAACCCCTGTCTAGTTTTTCAAACCTTCCAAACTGTGGTTTAGTATTTTTCCCTTGTAATACCCAAGCTAATTCCTGAATTGTGTTCCATTTGTTTAGATAACAGTTCTTGCAGCTTTTCAAATTACTTCTCATAATTTAGATCTTGCTTCAAATGTTACCTAAAACAAAAATGTATGTGAAAACTTACCCAAATTAATCCTCACAAAATCCCAAACTTTCAATAAAAACAACACTGCTATAGTTTTTTATCAAGAATTATTCTTCTGTTGCATGATTTTCTGCCTCTTTCAGACTATAGCACAAGCTCTATGGAGTAAATACAGTGGCTGCCTTATGATTATATCTTGGTATGTAGCAAGTACTCAATAACTGTTTATTACTTGAGTAAATGAATATATGCTTGTTAAGTAGGAAGTTCTCAATAAATGTCTATGACATGAATGAGTAACTGAATGACTTTATGCACATTAAGAAAAAATATTTAACTTTTAGAAAAATGAAAGCAATTATAAAAAATCATCTCTCATTCAGTTGGGTTTTTTTTCAGGGTCATATAAGAAATAGAACATAGACTTGACTTTGTGTGTTATTTGATAATTAGACAATAAAACAGCCCCTCTATGAGCCAATAGTATCACTGGGTTTAGCTTTGGGCTTTTTTTTTGCCTCTAGAAGGTCAAAAGAATCATATGTTGATCAATACCAAAGTCATGTTCTAACCAATTGGGCCAACATATTTAAATTACTTAGCTTTTAATATTTAGAAATAAGTAAGTGTCAAAATAATTCTATTGATTTTCAAATAAATTAAAAGCAGAATGACTAATAATAATGTAATCAAATAGCTCTATGAAAATTTAATTACTATGAAAGGTTATATTAAGAATGAGGTATAATTGTTAAAGAAATACATTTTTCACAAGATAATCATGTCATTCAATTTAATGTCATAAAGTTCAAAGAACAGAAAAATTATAAATCAACTCTAATATTATATGATAAAAAAGAATTTGCTTACAAAAGAATAGCAGAGGTGAGCTTTGGTGGCCTAGTGACAAGAAGCTCCACTGTAATCCCAGATGAGAAGTTTGAATCCACCAGATGCTCTACTGGAAAAGAAGGGACAATCTCCTCCTGTACCAGTCAGATCTGGTTTGATGGTACACACACACACACACACACACACACACACACACACATGAATAGCAGAAAGGATACACATTTTGCAACTACACATATCCTGGCTCTGCCACTCACTGTGGCTTTGGACAATTCATTTCGTTTCTATTAGTCTCAATTTTTAAACTCATAAAATAGAAATAATACCCACTTATACCTATTTTAAATATTTGTGATACTCTAAAGCACTGTGAAAACACATATGAAATAATAAACAGCGGATATTCTGAACAGTTTAGAAGAGGCCGTGGCACTAGGGATTATCATTGTTGATGTCAAATGGATCTTGACTGAAAGCAGAAGAGTATCAGAAGGATGTCTATTTGTGTTTTATCAACTATGCAGAAGCATTTGACTGTGTGGATCACAACAAATTATGGATAACACAGAGAAGAATGGGAATACTAGAATACTTGGCTGTGCTCATGTGAAACCTTTACCTAGACCAAGAGACTATTGTTCAAAGAAAGCAAGGAAACATTGAAGGTTCAAAATCAAGAAAGGAGTATGTCAAGGATGAATCCTTTCTCTGTACTTCTTAAATCTATACGCCGAACAGATAATTCAAGAAGCTGGACTTTACAAAGATGAATGTGGCATTAGGAGCAGAGAAAGACTTAACAACTTGTGTTGTCCAGATGACACAACCTTGCTCGCCGAAAGTGAGGAGGACTTGAAGTGGCTCAGTGGTCTTCTTAATTTCTTGCTATGCACTGAAGTTGGACAATGACTAAGGATGACAGAAAATACCAATGCCTTTGCATTGTGATGCTGGAGAAGAGCACTGAACATCCCATGGACCACCAAGAGAACAAACAAATTTGCCTTGGAGAATATGAAACCAGGGTGCTCCTTGGAGGCAAGAATAGTGAAACACTATTTCTCATACATTGGGCACGTTGCAAGGAGGAACCAGTCCTTGGAGGACTTCATGTCTGGAAGGATAGAAGGTCAGCACAAGGGAAGAAAACCCCTGAAGAGATCTACTGCATGATGACTGCGGCAATAGAATCAGGGTGTCAGAGGTGGCAAGGTTGTCTTGAGGTAGGACAAGGATGAGAGCCACTGCTCATAGGATTGCTATGAGTTGTAGCCAACTTGAAGGCACATAACAACAATATCCTGGACAATAGGAGCCCTGAGGCATTATGTAACATTTTGCTAACTCAAAAGACTGCAGTTCTAATCTAATATACTAGCTGCTCTAAGGGGACAAATAAGCAGTTTCCTCCTGTAAATAACTATCACCTTGAAAATCTGATGGAGAGTTGCTAAGAATAACAATCAAATTAATAGTTGTGGGTTGTTTTTGTGTCCTGGACAATGATGATGTGTTGACAGTATATGGTCCTAGAGTTCAGGGGTGTGTGTGTGTGTGTGTGTGTGTGTGTGTGTGTGTGTGTATAAGCAGAGGATGTGGAAGGGGAAAAGAAATATTGGAACTGCCTCTTAAGACTCATTCCCTCACTGGGTAATATTCCCTTTAATCCCAATCTCGCAAGTTCTAGAATTCAGGTGTCACTGTAGGGAAGAGTTGAGAATAAAATGCAAAATCTTTTGCACAGATCTCTGGTAAAATCCCCTGAAGTGATTCTGAAGCACCTATATCACTTGATCTGTTGAAGACAAATCAAAACCCAAAGTTAACAGGATTACTCATCAAGAGGCACCATCACAGAGCATTATTCACCATCACAAGAACATGGAAACAGCCCAAATGTCCAATCACATTTGAATGGATTGAGAAATTATGGTACAGTCACACGATGGATTACCATGTAGCATGCAGGAGCAAGGATTTTAATACTCACTACCTAACTTGGGAGGGACTGAAGAGCATTATGCTAAGTGAACTAAGTTCCATAAGGACAAATACTGTATAAGACCATTATTGTAGAGATAGAACGATAACTAGTAAAACATGTATGAAGATCCAAAGGGGAAAGGGTGGGAACATAGGGGTGAGGATGAGCGGGGTGAGGGTAATCATAGGGTTGCACAATATGATGGGTAGAGGGAAGAACAGATAAAGGAAATGGGAAAGATCCAGCGTGAAAATCAATGTATACAAACTTTTTAAGTGAACTTATTTTTAAAACAAAAAGCCACCATAATTTTCTGAAAACTAAAAAACACTTATTCATATTATAAGAGCAATAAGTAAAATCTCATTTAAAGAATATATATAAACTACAGTTAAGCAAAAAAGGGGTGGGGAGTCCCATTAGCTGATCATACACAGCTAACCACTAGAGTATAAGATTTATGAGGACAAGATATTTTCCCTCTTCTTCCCACATAAGCATCCCTAGACTATGTCACATATTAGAGCCATTGACAAGTTATTGATAAACGAGCACTGTTCAACATCTGGGTGTGGTCCATTTCAATACAGAATGATTTGGATTTTTGGCCTTTAAAAAAATATTCTGCCATTCTTTTTTGTCAGTTATTATAGAGTAGGATGAATGAAGTGAGATATAAGAGTCTGCAAACACTCAAGCTTGTACAAGTGAAAACTGACTGAAATACCTGAAAGTTGCTCTTTTCCTGCTAGGAAGATGAAATTGTACATAAACACTAGCAATGGAAACTTTTCTACCATCCTAAAGCAAATTTTAAAATTTACCCAATAACAAAACTAACTTGAAATTTAGTTCTTCTAAAGCCATCATGTTCGCCATCAGGGATCTCTCGAAATTAGTGAGGAGCAATGATATCAGTTTGAAGATTAAGGTGCACCTGATCCAGGCCATGGTCTTTTCAGTCATTTTCTATGCATATGAGAGCTGGACAATGAATAAGGGTGACAGAAGAAGAACTAATGCCTTTGAGCTGCGATGTTAGAACAGAGTACTGAATAAGCCACGGACTGCCAAAAGAACAAACAAATAAATCTTGGAGAAGGTGAGGTCAGAGTGCTTCTTGGAGGCAAGGATGGAGAAGCTTTTTGGGCATATTATTAAGAGAGACTATTCCCTGGAAATGGACATCACTGTTTAGAAAGGCAGAAGGCCAGCAAAAAAGAAGACCCTTAACAAGATGGACTGGCACAGTGACCATAACAATGCGCTCATGAGGTATGTCAGAAATTATGATGACAGTAAAGGATAGGTCAAGGTTCAGATCTGTGGCTCATAGTGTTTCTATGAGACATACTTGGCTCTATGGAACATTAACAACAACAACAACAAAGCTACCACATTCAATGAAATACAAACTTTATTTTCAAAATGCTATACATAAAGTGTCAATCCGAATATATGAAATGAGCTTGCACATCAGGCAATAATATATTAAATGGTCAACAAAATTTAATGTGGGATCTACTATATGTACAACTTACTAAAAATGCAATAATTGATTTATTTATTAAACAAACATTTGTTCAGAGCTTTGTTCTGAGGAAAAAGCCTAATAATACTGTGATTAAAGTTCTCAGAAGCTACCTGAAAGGTGGCATCTTCTCCACAAGTATTGGAGGTGAGTCTGCAAAGATTACAGCCTTAACTCAGTCCCATAAAGACAATTAGTGTATAAAGTATAAAACCATTATTGTAGAATATGTACGAGGATCCAAGGTGGGGAGGAAAGTACAAGGGTGAGTATTGGGGGCTTAATCATAGGGTCATACAATCTGATGTGTGGAGGGAAGGGTGGGTAGAAGAAAGCGGAAAGGTCTGGTGTGAAAAAACAATGGATACACACTTTGTAAATATATCAGAATAAAATTAAAAAATACATTAAAAAATATTATAGCCTTGACAGTATGCTGTAGTTCTATGGTATATGCTATGACAGAAATAACTCAAAAGAAGAGACTCTGATTTAGTTTAATGCTAAGGACATGATGCTTATTTTTACTAGGAAGGAGGATACCAGTGGCAGTATAAGTTTTCTATAACTACAAAGTGTGCATTTAAAGGAAAACGAAAGCTATCGTGAAGAGGTAACATGAGCAGAGATATATAGATACCAAAACTACAGAGGGAAAGGGTATGAGTGGGCAATGTCATTCCAAACAAAGAAATATTCAAGTGCTGACATCCCATGACATGAGAGAAGATGGCATGTCCCAAAACCTTAATGACAGCCAGTGTTGTAGAATCAAGAACTAGAGCAATGTGAAAAGGGAAGAATTAAGAAAAGTAGGCAAAGGTCAAAACATACAGAATCCTTTAGACTTTGTAAAGGATTGGGGTATTTATCCTAAAATCAGTGGGATCCAACTGAGGAATTAAGGAAAGGATTTGTCCAGAACTGCATTTTAGAAAGTTACTTTAGACCAGGGTATTCAAAACTAGTTTGGATGATTAGAGGAGATACAAGAAGGCCAGGTGAAAGGATCTGGCACAGGTAACAGAAGATGAGGCATGATATTTAGCTTGGATTTACTAAAAGGCAATGGTGAGAAGTAGATAAAGTCAAAAGACGTTAAGAGGCAAAAATGACAGACTTGCTGACTGAAAGAATATACAAAGAGGCAGGGTAGGAGATAGCAGAGGAATAAGAAAAAGTTTCTGACCATTGCACCAGCATAAATTCAATGAAATATGAAGAAGGCAAAATGGGGGTCTGTGGTCAGGATGGGTAGGAGGATCACAACTGTATTAATCTGACGCTAAATTGCTTTAGAAGTATCCTACCAAGCTGCAGAGTCTGGGACATGGAGAAAGAAGTTTTAAATTCCCAGGTAATTCTACATTATAGACTACTTACCCAGAAAGAGAATATGTGGTAAAGGGTATTTAGAGGTAAGCTTTGAAAAAGTCCAAGATATAATGACCAAGGAAAGAATAATGAGCTGCAATAAAGTCTTAAAAATATTAAGAAAGGTATAGGAAGTCCCCCAGTCCTTGGGTTTCAAATTTGTGATTTACGGACAATTCATGCTTGCCTTTTAATGTTTAATTTTGAAAGAAAAAATGTAAAGAAGAAAAAATAATGAGAGATAATAGCAAATAATTCAGAAATTGAAAATTCCATTAAAAGTGTTTAATGCAATACACTGATTACGAAGTTAGACTATGAAAATATACTATATTGGTTCAAATCCCAGTTCTCACCTAGTAACTAAATAATTTTAACAAGTAATCTGTATCATAATTTAGTGTGAGCAAGTTATCTGTTCCATTATTCAATATAAAGTTTAGATATCTATTTCGCATGGTTCCTATTGGGATTAAATGAGTAAATATGAGGAACAACTGAATCAAAATAAAAAGATCCTAAGAATTAACTTAGACAGACCACCAACTACTCATATGCAAGTTCAAACTGAAGTTGAGGAAAGTTAAATCAAGTCCATGGGAACCAAAATTTGACCTTCAGTCTATCCCACTCGAATTCCAAAACAATCTCAGGAACAGGTTTGAGGCCTTGAGCACCAATGAGCATAGACTAAATAAGCTATGGGAGGATATCAAGAAAATTGTATATGAAGAATGCAAAAGATCGTTACAAAGGATGAAAAAGAAGAAAAGGCCAAGATGGATGTCAGATGAGACTCTGAATATTGCATTAGAGCGCCGAGAAGCCAAAGCTAAAGGAAGAAACCAAGAAATCAAAGAG
>NW_006399760.1:32584997-32617233 GCF_000299155.1 Elephantulus edwardii
TTTGGGCATGTTGCAAGGAGGGACTGGTCCTTGGAAAGCGACATCATGTTTGGCAGAGTGGAGGGGAAGCGAAGGAGAGGAAGACCTTTGGTGAGATGGATCGATTCTGTGACTGCAACGGTGGGAATAAGTGCGTTTGAGATGGCTAGGCTGGCACAGGATAGAACAGCATTTAGAGCTCTTATACATAGGGTCGCTATGAGTCGCAAGCGACTCGATGGCACATAACAACACAACAACAAGAATTACCTGTACAAATGATAGCATTTCTAAGCTAAATATCATGCAAAAACATCTCAAAAATATATCAGAACTATTTAATTACTATATTATAAAACAAGCATAAAATTTAAGTAAGTTCTTGTATGATTGTACAAACTGTGACTTTTTCTCCAATGCTAGCATTTTACCTAAAAAAGTTGAGGGTATCTTATTCAAAGGTCAAATTCTAGGCTATTGGACATTCTATCATTTGGCAATTTTTTTAAATTTATATTTTATAGGCATCAAACACAATTTTCATGATGTGATCTGAAAAGAACAGGGACCAATTAATTAATTATTCTTTTACCAATATTGTTCAATTTTCCAGAGTTTGTCCATTCTAGAGAAGTGTGGGGAAAAGTGAACTGCTCATTGATTTATCCATATTCAACATCTTCCACAGGACAGAGTAGAGTTTAGGGCTGTTATGTACATAGGGTTGCTATGAGTTCGCAAGTGACTCCATGGCACATAACAACAACAACAACATGTGAGGTGTATAATATACTATAATTCTTTAAATACTATAGAATTTTGGCTACTTACAGTGAAAGTCTTCTCATAAGCTTATTTTTTTAATGTGACATATTTATCAGGCTGATTCTACAGAACATTAAATGTACTGGGAGTTTTTATTAAAAACAGCAACCAACCTCCCTTTTAATAAACCAGGTACTTCAACACTGAGGTGAAAAGTATCTTTTGCATCTGAATTAGAATCTTGATATTATTACCTTTAGTTGCTTTTTCCTTTTAAAACTTTGCTTTGATAGAGGAAAAAAGTCCTACTGTAAAAAACAAAGACTTGTTAAAATGTAGTATTGAAAGTAAATGATTGGCTTTTGTTCATTAATGGCTAAATCTACTTTGTGGCTTAAAAGAGCCAAGAGCATATTGCTTCCCTCAGATTCTTAGCAGAGAAATGTTTTCATCAATTAACATTTTTTGCTTAGAACAGTTTTGTTTCTTCTCTCCAGTGCTGTTTTCTCAAATGGATCATTACATAAATAGGCCTGCCCAAAGGACAATTCACGTTCTTTTTCCTTTAATGTCTTAAAGTATAATAATAATTATGGGCATGTCAGTTAACAATTACAGAAGAAAGCATAGCAGTCACGTTTCAAGCAGAAAATGTGCTTGGAGAAAAAGTTACTGTAAGTAACCATTTCTGTAGATTAAATGAAAGGAGCACCACCTACAAATCATGCCAGCTTTTCCTTTCATTATGCTCTTTCCTAACATTTACATTGCAGGAAATTGATGATAATAGAGCAGAGAACGGGAAAAGAGAGTTGCAGGAACATGTCCCAAACTTTAAGTACACACCATTCTGTTTACCCAATGGTGTTCCATTGCTTTACCATTTTTTCCTCTATCAGCTGGTACTGAAGTGAGTAACATTTTATAGGGATTGAAACAGATGGGCGCAATAACCATTACTCACTGAGTGATTACTATCTACCAGGCACTATTTGCCTAGATCCATAGTACTGTTTGGATAACACTGTTGTCCCCATTCTGATGATGAGAAAATTAAGGTCTAAGAGCACATCACTGCTACATGGCAGACATCAGAAGCAAATTCACTTTGGATTCAGAGTCCATTCGCCTAAACATGCCATTGTAATTCCACTCGTCAGTGGCCCCTCAATGAGCATAGAAGTGTCTTGGTAATGGTGTAAGAGCTGCTTTGTTATAAGTGCAAGGGACAGAAGAGAAGGCATGTATTAATGGGATGAATAGGTATAGCTAGATCTTGATGAAAAAGAGTAAAAGGGAGGGAAAAAAAACCCAGAGAATGGTAGAAATAATTTTAAGGGCTATAGAAGTAACTCTGTGACTGCAATAATAATGGGTTTAAAACAAAACAGGGACTGTGACAATGGCCAATGATTAAGCAGGTTTTTTTCTGTTGTACTAAGTTTCCTATGGGTTAGTTAAATAGTTAAATACTATGAGGTAGTTAAACAGTACCTACGTATTTCAAATATATCTTAGAGAGGGTGCAGCCAGAGTGCTCTTTGGACGCAAGGATTAGGCATGTTGCTAGGATGGGTTACTCCTTGGAGAGGGACATGATGCTCAGAAGGTAGTGGGTCAGTGAAGGAGAGGAGGGCCCTTGACCAGGTGAATTGACATGGAGACTGCCACAGCGGGCTCTGCTGTGTCAGGGAGTGTGTGAACGGCACAGCATAGAACAGGGTTCAGATCTATTGTTTGTAGGGTCTCTAGAGTCACACTCGACAGCACTTAACAACACACAGTACCTAAAAACGTATAGTTCCTAGAAAAATTTTAGAATGGATGCTATTTTAACCATTGCAGTGGTGTTAATTCCAACAGATGGTGGCCTTATTGGATGAAGCAGAATTGTGCCATAAGGTTTTCAAGGCTATAAATCTTTATAAGAACAGAATTCTACATCATTAAGGGGCAGGATAGAAATATTAACCTTTCCGTTAGCATCTGATATTTAACCACTGTGCCATCAGTGGACTACGGACATTATTTTAGTTTTAGAAAATATACACACAGTGAAATACAGCGAACATAGTGAAATGTATACAGTAAGTTGTCATCGAGTCAATTACAACTCATAGTGAGGCTATGAGCAACAGATCTGAGCCTTATCTTACCCTGTGCCATTCTCATTATCTCCTGTGTGTGCGATCCTGTTGTTATAGTCACCATGTCAACCCATCTTGTTGAGGGTCTTCTTCTCTTTCTCTGACTTTCCATCTTTCCCAAAACGACAATATTTCCCAAGGACTGGACCCTCCCAACAACATACCCAAATTATGTGAGATGAAGTTTCACTTTCAAAAGCATAGGAAGTAATTGGAAATACTATGGTTTAGAAAAGGAGAACTTTAGTCTTTAAACTGACATCATTGCTCTTTAGCAATGTATTTAAAACATCGTTAAGAGACGTACTTGACAGCAGATTTCCCCAGTGGAAAATGTCTTTTGGATCCAAGTTAATGATACCAAAGACAACTTCAAATGTTTCTCCCCTATCACAATATTGCCTATCAGTCCAGTGGTGAAGACTTTTATTTTTTTTTAATTCATTGTAATGAAAGTTTACAGAGATTTTGATTTCCATTCATTCACTGTTGTACTTTTCTCCCTGCCCAACATTTCCCCTTGCCCCAGTTCACTCTTCTCTTTGAAAAGTAAAATTCTTTCATTACTATACAATCCTTCCCCTTAAGTCCACTACA
Source organism: Elephantulus edwardii (assembly GCF_000299155.1). NCBI lineage: Eukaryota > Metazoa > Chordata > Mammalia > Macroscelidea > Macroscelididae > Elephantulus > Elephantulus edwardii. Next base: position 32,588,486 of record NW_006399760.1, read on the forward strand.
CTATGCAGCTTTTGTGCTGGACTCTTTTCATGACAATAATACCTAATCACATATCCCTTTTCAACAGTTCTCTCCCTCATGTTTCAATGCAGTGTATATAATTTATCCCATCTTTCTCAGTCTCTCCCCAACTCTGCTGTCAGTCTTATTTTACAACAGTGGCACTATGCAGTATTTGTCCTTTGTGGTTGAGATATTTCACTCAGCATAATATCCTCCAGGGTCACCCATTTTGAATAATATTTCATGAGTTCCTTGTTTTCAATGCAGTGTAATATTCCATTGTGTGAATATACCAGAGCTTCTCTATCCATTCATTTATTGATGGACACTTAGGTTGAACTCTTTGCTATTGTGAACAAAGCTGCAATAAACATGGGTGTGCATATATCTGCTTGGGTGGTGGTTATGGTTTCTTGAGGTTTCTATATTCCCAGTAGTGGAACTGCTGGATCAAATGATATTTCTATTTGCAACTTTTTGAGAAAGTGCCATACTGCCTTCCATAGTGGTTGCATCATTTTCCACTCCCACCAACAGTGAATAAGGATTCCAATTTCTATACAACCTCACCAGCATTTGGGTTTTGATTTTTTTTTGGCTGTTCTGTTAAATTTTGCTATTCTTACTGGAGTGAGATGATATATCACAGTTGTTTTAGAACGTCTGTTTCTTGATGCTGAGATGTTAAATGTATATTGTTATTGTTATGTGCCATCAAGTCATCTGCAACTCATAGTGACCCTAAGTACAACAGTTCTGAAGCCTGACCTGTTCTGAGCCAGTCTCATTGACTCCAACACACCTACCTCCATTGCCCTAGTTACTATACCAAACCATCTATCTGGGGTCTTCCTCTTCTGTGCTGTCTCTCCACCCTTCCAAACATGATGCCCTTCTTCAAGGACCAGTCCTTCCTGGTCACATGTCAAAGGTATGTGAGATGGAGCTTCAAAATCCTAGCCTCCAAGGAGAAAGTTGGTTTCACCTTCTCCAAGACAGACCTATTTATTTTCATGGTGGTCCATGGTATGTTCAAGACTCTTCTCCAGCACAACACAAAAGCATTGATTCTTCTGTCATCCCAATCATTGTCCAGCTCTCTGATGCATAACAAGTAATTGTGAAGACCGACATCGTTGCTTCTCAGTCTCTAGAGAGGTCCCTGACAACAGATTTTTCCAATGCAATTTGTCATTTTATTTCCTGACTGCTGGTGCCAATAGTGTTGTTTGTGGAGCCAAGCAAGCTGTAACTATTAACGACTTCAACCTCTTCTCCACCCATCATGATGCTGCCAATTGACCCAGAATCTTTGTCTTCTCAATGTTGAGTTTCAATCCATATTGAAGACTACAGTCTTTTACCTTCTGCAGCAAGTGTGTCAGTTCCTCATCTGTTTCAGTAAGCAAGATTGTTTCATGTGCTTACCATAGATTGTAGATGAGTCTTCCTCTGATCCTGACGTCACATTCCTCCTCATAAAGCCCAGCCTCCCAAATGATCTGTTCTGCATATAGATTGAAAAGGTATGGAGACAGAACACATCCCTGATGCACTCCCTTCCTGATTTTGGACCATGCAGTGTTTCCCCGCTCTGTTCTGAGGACTGCTTCCTTGTCCAAGTATAGGTTTCACATAAGCTCAATCTGGGATTCCCATTCTCCTCAATGTAAACCATAATTTATGGTTAAATGTATGTTGTTGTTGTTGCTGTTAAGTGCCGTCCAGTCATAGACAACTCATCTTGTGAATGGAAGTTTCTCCAACTTCATAGAGTTTCCAGAGGCAAGCTATTTTGGAAGTGGATGTCACTCCTGCTTCCAAGCTTGTTTTAATCCAGGAGCTCCACTAAACACTGACCACCATGGGTAACCATTATTGGTTAAATGTATAGATCTTACTAATTTCTAATTATTAGGGAACTTTTGTAGAAAGAATGCCAGCTTAGAAGTTATATGACTAGTTTTATTTCCAAGTCATAATCATCCCCCCTTCCAGGAACAAATACACCTTTACTAATGGTGTGAGAGGGACATCAAGTGAGTGACCGTGAGCAAGAAGGTAAAAATGGTGCACAGGCAGTCAAGTGCAGTTTCTTTTTTTAGGATTGGGGGGCTTTTATTATTATTATACTAGTTTATTACAAAATTCAAATACATTGTTTTTCACACAAGTTCCTTCCCATTTCCCTCACCTGCCCACATAAAATTGTGCGATCCTATGATTAATCCTTTTCCTCTTCCCCCCTCCTGCCCCAGCCACATCCTCACTCCTCTCCTTTACCCTCCGCCCCTTGGGTCCTTATATTCATTCTACAAAAATGGTTTTATACAGTATTTGTCTTTATGGGACTGAGTTAGTTCCCTTAGTATAATGCTCTACAGTTCCTCCCAAGTTAGGTAATAATTTACAGAATCATTGCTCCTGCGTGCTGTGTGGTATGCCATATGCATGCTTCATAGTATTCCATTGTGTGAATGTAGCATAATTTCTCAATCCATTTGACTGTGATTGGACATCTGGGCTGTTTCATTGTTTTTGCAATGGTGAATAACACTACTATGAACATTGATGTATGGGTCTCTGTTTGGGCCTCAGTTTTCATTTTCTCAGGGTATATTCCAAGCAGTGAAATAGCTGGGTGATATGGAAATTCTATGTTGAGCTTCTGTTGTTGGTGTTGTGTACTACAAGCGGTGGATTTGAACCCAATGCCTTTGTGATTGCAGTGCAGCATCTTGCCACTAGGCTGCCAGAGCTCCCTTGTTCAGCTTTCTGAGGAAGCACCAAACTGCCTTCCACTGTATGGTTCAAAATCAGGAAAGGCTTGCATCAGGGATATGTACAATCCTACCATGTATAAGAGTTCCTATCTCACCACATTCTTTCCAACATTATTACTTGCCATCCTGTTAAGCTTTGCCACTGCTACTGGAATGAGATGGTATCTCATTGTGGTTTTGATTTGCATCTTTCTTATTGTTAGTGATTTTGAGCATTTCTTCATGTGTCTGTTGACCATTCAAATATCATCTTCTGTGAAAAGTCTTTATGTGTCTTTTGTACATTTTGTAACTGTGTTATTAGTCTTTTTCCTGTCAAGGCTCTGTAGTATTCTGTAAACTTTTTATATGAGACTCTTATCTGAAACGATATTGCCAAATGTCTGTTCCCTGTCAGTAGGTTTTCTTTTCACCTTGTTGGAAAAAGTTGGGTTGTTTTATGTTTGTGGGGTTTTGTTTTGTAGCTTTTGTTGGGGGTTGAAGATGTATTGCCATGGGAAAGTCTGCTGTTAGGGACCTCTCCAAAGTACTGAAGAGCAATGGTGTCTCTTTGGAGACTAAGGTGCGTCTGATACAGGTCATGGTCTTTGCTATCACTTGTTATGCGTCAGAGAGTTGGACAATGACTAAGGAGGATAGAAGGAGAATTGATGCCTTTGACCTGTGGTGCTGGAGAAGAGTATTGAGGGTACCATGAACTGCTAGGAAAACAAACAGATTCATCCTGGAAAGGGTCAAACTGGGCTGCTCCTTGGAGGCAAGGATTCTAAGGCTCCCTCTAACATACTTTGGACATGTTGCAAGGAGGGACAGGTCCTTGGAGAAGGACATCATGCTTGGTAGGGTGGAGGAACAGCGCGGAAGGGGAAGGTCCCCTGTGAGGTGGATTGATTCAGTGACTGGGGTAATTGGGATGGGTGTGTGGGAGATGATGCGATTGGCACAGGACAGAGCAGAGTTTAGGGATGTTGTACATAGGGTCGCTATGAGTCACAAGTGACTTGATGGCACATAACAACAACAACAAAGGAATACTCTCCATACTACCTAGATTTCACAGACATTTTTCAGGCTGGGTCAAATAAAGATCAATGTCCTTGATGATATGAGATTGATATGTGACTTATTGGACATATATGATCTAAGTTATCATCAAAGTAAAGAAAGTACCCAGAGAATAAGATTAGACTCTAAGTTCTAATACCTGGAGTAAATAGCATAGAAACATAATTTAAAGGAAATAGGAAAGAAAGAATTAACACTTTATATAAAGACAGGCTACTATAATTCAGGTCTCAAACTTTTTTATGACATTATCTTTGTTACTAAACATTTCTGAACATATTCTCTCAATTTATTGTTTTATTTCTATAAGTATAGTAATGAAATTATTTATTTGAAATCTGTAAGTATATCATTGTGCTAACATATTACATAAATTGCAAAATGTTACAAATATGGATTTATATAAGGACAAGAAAATACATTAATATTTCAATTTTAACATGCTAAATAATAAAATGTTAATTTTGGGCTATTAAGTCTAAGATATTTTCATGAAAATGATGTGATACAAACTGCTACAATATCTTAGAAACCTTAGTTCCTGGAAATAGAAGGATTTTAAATCATATTTTAAGGTCAAGTTCTATCCATATAGGCCATATGACTGAAATTTATATGCAGATTCAAATGAGAGAAAGTCCAAAACTGGCCTGATGCACTTAATTATGATACTCAAATATTAATTCCACCCATCAGTTATGTGGATTAAAACTTAGTAATTTTTCCCTAGTACTATTCCATTTTCCCTTATTTGTTAGGTGTTTTTCTTTTTGAATCTCTTTTTAACTTTTCATAAATATAATTTTAAATAAATCTACTGCAGTATCATTTGGAAGATTTAATGTTAGAAAATAATTTGTAAATTTACTAAGTGTTAAGATACAACAGTTCTAAGGTAAACTTAGGTATAATTTACAAACATACAGCTCATCTATTAAAGATATATGATTCAATGATTTTTAATAAATATGCAGAGTCTGGCAACCATCATACCACTGTGGGGGTGAGAGTACCAGGTAACACATCTACTCTATATCCCAGATGTTTCATGCCTTTCCGATTTTATGAAGTTGTTAAATTCTCATGGATCTGATTGTATTCCAAGAGAGAGAGTAAGCTGGGTGCTTGAGATGGAAAAATAAAAATAGATAATTTATTTAAGCTGTTTGGAAAACTGAGTTTCAATTGCTTTCCCTAATATATAATTTTATAGCCTTAGTGTAAAATATAGGACCTTCCTGCCAAAGCATATGAAGTCAGCCCTTGTCTCCCAGGGCTCCTCCCTCCTAACCTGATGGCTGTGAGTTCTGGTACCTTTCCTTCTTTAAAGGCTGTCTGGCAAATGCCTGAACTCTTCTTTGCCTTCCAACTTACCTCACTTTTCCAGATTGAACCTCTAGTTCCATCTTTTTCTAATTATCTCCCAACAGTACCAATTCCAATTTTTCATTTTTTGGAAGTCAAATTCTTCCAAAGTCCAAAAAAGGATTAATGCACACTAGCTTTTCTTAGTGTGGGAGGCATTTCAACAGGCTAAGGCTCCAAGGGGGATATGTAGTCAGGACTCTGGGAAAGGAAGCTCAGCCCAAATAACTGCTTCACAAGTTAGAGCTTGTCAATGTACCCCAATAACCTTCCAAGGCAGAATCACCCTTTCACGGAGAAAACAGACAGGGAACTTTCAGAAAAGGCTTCAGAGGTAACCCTCAAATTGGACTTCAAAGGACTGGGGTATATTTACATATTCAGAGAATCAGGTTGGGGGTGGGGCACATCAATTCTGAAATTACCTGAGCGGAACTATTCTCATTAAGTCCTTGTAGTCCAGAGGGAATTGTTATCAGAAAAAGGCACTTAATAATAGTCTGGAGTGAGCTGTGTTGCTAAACCAAGAACTACCCTATGGCTCAGGCAGTTTGAATTCATCAACGGCTCCTTGGGAAAGATGGGTGGTCTCTGATATGATTTACATCCACAGAGATCTAGTGGAGGGTTGTTATGATTTCGAACCATCTCATTAGCAGTGAAAAAGTGAATGCATTAGCCTTCTCAAGAGGATCTCTGGCAAGAAGCTGCACTGCAATCCCAGAGGCACAAAGTTCAAATCCACCAGATGCTCTGCTGGAAAAGGAGGGGCAATCTCCTCCTGTACCAGTCAGATCTGATTTGATGGTACACGCAAAAAAAAAAAAAAAAAATTAAATTAAAAAGGAAAAAAAAGAGGATCACTGGTGGCACAGTGTCTAAAGTGATTTGCTGCTAACCAAAAGGTTGCTGGTTGGAACCTTCCAGCACTCATGGGGAAGAGTGGTCAGTCTAGTCTGCTTTTGTAAATGATTTACAACCTTGGAAACTCTGCAGGGACAAGAGCTCTTCTCTGTCCTTCCCAGGGTAAGGTTACTATGAGTCAGAACCCACTCAAAGGCAGTGAGTTTGGTTTGAAGGTTTTATCCTTCTCAAGGAGCCTCCTTGGTGGCTGACTGGTTAGTGCCTGACTGCTAAAATGCTAAATATTTCAGGTTCAAACCTACCCAGTGGCTCCATAGGAGAAAGACCTGGTGAGCTGCTGAAATCCTACAGGGAGGGCAGTTCTACCCTAAGGTACATGGGGTCACCATGAATCAAAATCAGCTTGATGGCTCTTAATAACCATTTGTTCTCAGGCTCAAACTTCTTGTAATGCTCTTTTTCCCTCATTTGCTGCTTGCTCTGTTTTACAATTGTTCTTTTTTTTTAAAAAAAAAAGTTATTTTGATTGTTATTTTAATGAACATTTACAGAGAAGTTAGATTTTCATTCATTTATTGTTGCACATTTTACCCCTTCACCGTCCCTTCCCCCTGCCACAGTTCACTTGTTCTTAAAAACAATATGCTCCTACCTCCTCCACAGACACACCAAGGTTGAGAGGAGGAAGTGTTCCTTCTTCCTTTTCCCCTCATTACTCTTGCTATTCTTTTAAAGGAATTTACTAGTAGTCATTATGGACTAATATGAGTATAACGAGCACTGGAAAGTTACAGTTTTTATAATCTTGGAAGGTTTAAGTTGATTTCTTTCTGAGATGAGCAGCTGAAAATTCAGTTGGATTTATGTTTACTTTCTGCTCATGAGGGCAGAGCTCCCTTTGTCTCAGTCTCCACACTGAGCCAGAACATAAAAGCCCCTTTTGGATCCAGGGAACTCTGGTGCTTAGTTGTAAGAAAGAAATTCTGCTGCCAAAGTAAAGGTTCAAATCCACCAGTGGCTCTGTGGAAGAAAGATGGGGAATCTCCTCCACATGATTTATTACTCCTGAAAACCAGCTGTAGAGTTAGCTATGGGTTGGTTCTGAAATGATACACAACAACAACAACAACAACAACAACAACAACTTCAGAAGCCACTCCTCAGCACCTGGGCTCATCCAAGTATAGAGATTAAAAGGATGTAGGTCGTCTCTTAGGTGGATCAGTAACTTCACTATAGACCAATGGTTTCCACCCATCACTGGAATTCTTGAATTAGGGCATTGCAATGTTAAAACAAGAAGGAGGTTTGTTTGGGGTTTTTTGTTTTGTTTTGTTTTTGTTTTGTTTTGTTTTTTATTGCAAGAGGTAGTTTTTAGGTGAGACCTTCATTGACAGTATGAACTAGAATCTTGAGGAGAAAGAATTGTTTTAATTTAATTCTTTAGAATAATTTCAATTCAACTCATTGAACAAAACTACATTATGGTGAAAAAGGATAAGCTTCAAGGAGATATTTTCCAGCTCTTTTTTTTTGTGACATAAAAAGTTTCTAAATGAAGATGAAGGTAGGAGAGAAGGAAAGTAGTTTTACAAAAGGTCACTTATTTGTGAGAGTCAAAGGGAGGGGAGGAACGAGAAGAAGGATTTAGCCAGGATCTGAGAGAGAAATACTCAATGATGCAAAATCATGAAGAGAATATTTAGAAGTAGGGTATGATCTTGGAGGAGATTTATCTACCCTTCTTTGAGTTGAGAGAGATTACTAGGAAATGTGTGAAAGTTAAGATAAATGTTAGAGAAATTAAAGGAATCATTTCCGTCAAGTATTAAAGAAGAACTCTAATGTCCCATGTACTCAGCTGATGATCAAAAGATTGGTAGTTTAAACCCACCCAGCTACTCCACATGAGAAAGACCTAGAAAATCCTTTAGGGCATTTCTATTCTTTCATATTAGGTCACTAAAAGTTTAAAAAACTACTTGATAGTTGAGAGAGATATTCAGGGAGGCTGAAAGTCCCTCAAATGGTTTTTTTTCTCACTCTGTGGATAAATCTTGAGGGGAGGGAATTTTGGGAGGTCAAGGTCTGGCATAGGCATAGAGTTAACCAGGCCAATGGATGGGAAGAAACTTAGAATGACAAAATTGTCATCTAGTGAGTTTCAACTCATAGCAACCCTATTGGACAGAGCAGAATTGGGAGGGATTATTAGGAGTTTGGAGTTTTAACTACACCATCACCAGACCTCCTTCCAGAATGACAAAGTTCCCAGAAATGCAAAGAATTTTCACAAGTCAGTTTGAAGACTAAGGTGCACCTGATTCAAGCTATTTTCCCCCAAATCACTTCCAGCACCTCTTAGAGCTGCACAATGAGTAAGAATGACACAAGAAGAATTGATGCCTTTGAGTTGGCGCTGGAGAACAGTACTGAACATCCCATGGACTGTTAGAAAAAGAAATAGATATGTCTTGGGAAAAGCATAGCCTGAGTGGTCTGTGAAGGAAAGATGATGAAGTTTCAGCTCTCATACTTTGGGCATGTTTCTAAGAGAGACTATTCCTTGCAAAAGGACATCATGTTTGGAAACGTAGAAGGTCGATGAAAGAAAGGAAGACTCTCAATGAGAGAGACTGACACAGTGACTGCAGCAACGAGCTCAAGTATGTCAGTGATGATAAGGATGGTACAGGATATGATAGGGTTCAGGTCTATTGTGTATAGGGTCATTATGAGTCATATTTGGTAATAAAAACATGACAATAATTATTGGTGGAAAGTCCAGTACAGTGGAGACTTGCCAATTCTCATTGCTATGAATTGGAACTGACTCATAGGTGATCCTATGACCCACTGGTTTTCGGGACGCTATCAATCACATAGGAAGAGGCTTTCCCTCTATCTTTCACTAGAGTTGCCACTGGAAGATTCAAAGTGCCAAAGAGGCATGGCCTTTAGGTTAGCAGTGCAACTTCCTAAGTGCTAGGCCACCAGAGCTCATGGGCCTTGAGGAGAACAAAACTGAGGGAGCTTTTGTAAAAGTGCCTTGGGTAATGTGCTATCAAGTCACCCTACTAACGAAAGGGATTTCCTTTCTACACAAGCCTAAATCATGAGAAAAGGGAATACCCATATTTTTAATTGCATTATGTACATCTTCTCTATCTTATTTGCATTAGTACATTGTTACTAAAATTAAAAACACACACATACATAGAAAACAACCCAACCCCCAAATCACTGATATATCTTCCCGGTATATTAGAATGTACAATAGTTATTAAAAAATAGCTCTTTAATTTTCCATGATACAACAAATATATAAAAGTTCAAAAGCAGGAGGAGCTAATTTTCACAATAGCAAGAGACAGCACTTTCCAAACTTTGTTTGCTTTTCCCTTTCTAGTTCTGGAAAACACACGGGAAAGTCACATGCTCAACTATCCTACAATCCATTGTGCAAAGGATTGCCAACTAAGTTCAGATCTAACTATGAACTGTAGAGATTTTTTTCCAAAGAAAGTACTCTTGATTTTTCTTCAATCAAAGTAAGATTAAAAGCAATACCAAAGTATATTATCTCATTTAGTCGTTAGACTTCTGTAGCTTGTACATACATGAATCTACAAACTTATCAGTGTCTTGACACAATATAGTCTCAGTAAAATAAGGAGCACTAGTATAACCATAATCTAACTGCTGAGGAGAGTAACATGTAAAATGGCAAACTAACCAAAAAAAGATCCCAAGAATATCAGCAGCGATATGCTAGAGCAATACAATGCCTAAGAGTATATTTCTTTAAGTATTACTTTTAACAAATGTTATCTAAATATGAAAGTCATTTACAAAAATAAAATCCAACTAGGATTGACAAATTAGTACCTACGGATTTATTTCTTTACACAAAAGACATAGAAATTACAGTATTAAAGCTCAAAATTTTTGAGTGTACACTGGTACCATGCCTCACTTTGTTTTTTTTAAAAATCAAATTGTGAGGTAAACTGAAAAATAGCCAGACAACAAAACCATCAGCTGCATTCCATTTCCTTTACTCTCTTTCTTGTAATCATCAGAAGGCATGAAGGATTGGCTCAGTCACCTGTATCTTTTTTCCGCCTATCATTAGGGGCGTGGGGTGTTTATATAGCATAGACTTGTCAAGTTCCTGGTACCAAATATATATTCTTCAATAAGAAAGAAGAGAAGTTTGTGTTTTGCAAGCAGGGAACACATTATCTCCTGTATTGACTGATATTCATCCTACAATCTGGTATTGTTACTTTATAAAAATATCATCCAGAGTAAATCATTGGATTACCTTTGGGTAGCGCTATAAATTTGAAGACTCAAAATTTTGACATTAGACTAACTCGGGGAAGGAACCTAAGTAAGTAGATTTGAGAGGGATCAATGACATCAGGAGCAAGCTGTCATTTAAAGCATGGGTCGCAAACTCACCTCGAGAAGGAGAAGCTGCACACAAGTGAAAGGTCATAGGGCACCTCAAGGGCTCGCAAGACCCAAGAAGAAGTGAAACGCCTACTCCTGAGTCGCACCGCTAATGATATCTACGGAGGTTTAGCTGTTCCTGGCTTTGACCCCAAGGATAAACCCTACCACTGTTGACAGTGGCAAGAGAGCAATGCAACAGTAGCCTCTGATTTCAGAGCCAGGGCTCAGGAATTCCCCTGCACTTTTCTCCCCTGACCACCTCCTGTGCCCGAGGCCAGAGACACCTTCATCCTCATTCCCCACTTTCTCTAGGGCCTCTAGCTCTTCACAGCATCGGTCTCTATGGCGACCTGAAACCGAAGTTCCTATTGGCTCGTTCAATATAAGGGCTGGGCCAATGAGGAGGACCACCCTTCTCCTTTCGACCAATGGGGCTTGTGGGGAGCAGGTCCGGAGACGGCGGCGTGCTGACGTTCCCGGGAGCCCGGAGCTGGCTGGGCAGGCGGGCTGGCGGCTGGGCGGGTGGCGGCGGCGGCCTCTGGGCAGCAGAGGGGGCTCCGGGGCTGTTCTCGTCGACGCCGGCTGTGGAGGCGGCACCATGGGCATGGGGTAGCGGGGCAAGTTGGCCACCGCCGCCGACGGGGGTGGTGGGAGAGCCGCTTCGGGAGAGGGGGCGAGTGGTGGCGGGAGGGGCGGGCTGCCGCTCGTCCGCGGCACTTTTTTAATTTTTCGGGTGCCGCAGCGGCGACCCTTCGGCGCCGATGTCCCTGATTCGCGGAGCGACGACGGCTGCTGCCTAAGCTGGAAAGTAAGTGTGTGGGCTTGCGGGAGGGCGCCGAGACGACTGCCTTCCGAGATCCCGGCTCTCGCCCCCTCGTGGCGGGGCGGGACCTGCGGGCGAGGGGCGCACAGGGGCGGGCGCCTCCCTCCCGTTACTCCGTCCCCACCGCCGTGCGGCCGCCTCGGCTTTCCTGCCCCGCCTCGTGTTCCTGCCCGCACTCGCCTGCCTGCTCCCCTCCCCCCGGGAGGCGCACAAGTTTCACCCTCCATTTGCTTTTCCCGGCGATTACTCTGCACGGGTCGACCCCCTTTCCACGTTGGCCTTTTCTGATCCCTCGCCCCCTGCCCGGAACTTGAGCGCTGCGCCGAGCCTTCCCGACGTCTGCCTGGAGGCTTCTGTGCTCTAACTCGCCTGACACCCCGGGGCGCCTGCTTTCCCCTGCGCTCGGGGCTAGCTGTCGGTTCCCCTAGTCCCGGAGCCTGCATCCCGGCCCGCTCCCCGCCTCCCACGTCCTTGCTGGCAGCATCGCCTCGGGTTTGCCCCCTAGCCTCACACTCCTGTCGATCCTGTTTCTCCACCCTCTGGGTCCAGCGCGCCCCTCTCTGCGAGCCCTCACGCTCCACCCCGCCTGGCTCCCGGGTTCTGATCTTCTCCGGCTGCTCTCCTGCCTCGCTGCTTCCTCCTCTCCCTGCCAGGAGTTGAAGCGGAGCTGCGGCACTCTCCTGGCAGACAACGTGTGCCTGCTCGCCGCTTGTGCGGCCCGGACCGCTCTTCTTTCGCCCAAGCTGGAGAGCTAAGGGGTTGGGCGTCGGGGCCAGGTTCTGGCTGCGTGCTGGCGGAGTGCGACAAACGGCGAGCTCCGGCAGTGGAGGCGCCTCAGCGGCCGTGGCCTCTCGGGGCGCAGCTCTAGGCAGGTGTGTGTGTCCGTGGAGGGAGGGGACGCGCGCCAGCTCCCAGGCTGGCAACACATTGTGCAGGAATGCGAGGAATGCACCAGGGGCAGAGTCCACACAGTCAGCCGGGGCTACACAGCCGCGCTAGCCCCTTACCAACCCCGCTCTCACCGCGCAACCAGAGGTCACCGGAGCATCCGAGCTGGTGAGCCTCGCTCTACTCTCCTTGCCTTGCTCCATGCGGCAGAGAGCGGTGGGGGGAAGAGCGGTAGTTTCGCTGGGTTCCGCTAGCCTTTCGGCTAGGTTTTTGCTGCATTGGTTTCTAGTACTGTGCTTTTGGAGCTGATGGTGGCGTGACCAAGGTTATTGATCATTGCACAAGGCTTTTTCCAAGTTTGGTTTGCAAGGTTTGGATAGTACCAGGCTTTTATGACGATTTTTGAAAAACCTACAGGAACAAGCGTGCCGGAGGTTCCTCGAATGATGAGGTTGTAGCCATGTTTAACTCTTAATAATTTTTTTTTTTAACATTTAATGCTCATGGACAAGCTGTACTGCAAAAAATGATTTTGTATGCATCACTTTGCTGTTATGAGAATTGTAATTATTTTCCCCCTGTCATACTGGGCAGTGTTTAGACCTCAAATAATAAATAATGAATGGAAACAGAGAAGCAGTGTTTGGTCAGCGATGGGACAGATAGAACTGTCTGGTACAGTTAATTCGGGGCGTGTCAGTTGCCATTGGAAGTAACACAGGGACATCACACTCATCATATTCAATTTAAGAAATGATTTGTTAGTGAGATCACTGTTCTTTCTCCTCTCATTAGAGTTTGACAGAAATATAAATGCAGCTTAATAATTTTTAAAGATGGCAATCCATTTATATGTAAAATTGGTAATGGTTAGTAGACATTGTTAGTCACATTTCTTACTGCAAAATTTTGGCAGAAGATGCTTCTCCAGAATTAGGCTCCGAACTTAGTAATGAGATTGTAAGGATCCTCCTTTATTTGAAGGCAGTGTATTGCTATAGAAGAATTTTTATTTTTTTGATACCTCAGAAACAGTTCTGGAAAATGGCAACATGAGGAAGACAGTAAATATCCAAATTAAGTGTTTCTGAATATTGAAACTGTATATATGGTGTATGTTATTTTATTTGATACAATTTGCTTTGTAGGTTGAGTATACTGTAAGCATCTCCACATTTAGCTACTTTGTGTCAGATTCAGTACAATAATGAGTCTGTTGCCCAAGAAATCAGCTGTCTTCCACCACCTACTTTGCTTGAATGATGAGAGGAAAGATTTTTAGTAAAGGACTCAAGGGACAGGAAGATAGAAAAAAAATACTTGCATCAAGCAAGGTGGTTTTTGGCTTATTTTTTCAGGTATGTCCATAATCAGCGGGACCTTTAATTTAGAGACTTAATTTGCATGTGTAACACTTTGGAGGGTATTGGCAAGTGCTTGTAAATGCCAACAGGAAACTTATTATATAACAAGATTGTATTACAGTAGCATTTGGCAGGTGCTTATTTGATTTGATGTGAAGATTAGAAAGTAAAAGCAAATTGATCTGCTGCATAAGAAATTGAAATAATCACTCAAGTATATAAATATTGTATATACATGATTGTGCAGATAGTTTGATCTGCTTCAGAAACTTTTCAGTTAGAAATATAGCATCAAAACTTTCAGGCTTATTGACACAGGCTAGGTTCATTATTTTCTATTTGTTAGAGATCTTTGAAGAGAGGAGACTTTAAAATAGTAAATCCTTCACAATTGAGAATGATATGAACTGACTTTTGACCAATGTGTCTTCCTACTTTACCCACCCCTGTTACTATGTAAGAAAAGGGTACTGCATTTGATATTTTGTATGTTGAACTAATTTGGGGAAGCGTGGGGCACAATTATCTTGATCCTATGCTGGTTTTGGAAGGAGATGAGATAGCAGAGTAATGGTAGAAAGCATAGCAGAAGGGAGGAAGAAAGTAAGAGCAACTGATACCCCCCCAAAAAGAAACAAATACAGATGTAATTCTAAAAATTAACTTTGTGTTAATTCCAACTCATAGTGACCCTATAGGACAGTGTAGAACTGCCACACAGAATCTCCAACACTGTATATCTTGATGGAAGCATGTTACTTCCTCTTCAGCTTTTTGCTTTGAAATGCCATCCTTTTGGTTAGCAGACAAATACTTAATCCATACAGCCACTGGAGCTCGAGAACACACGTGTGTGTGTGTACATATACATACATAATATACATATATGTATATTTGTTTCATTCATAGGCTCAACAGACTAAATTTAATTCTGTGACTGGTTCTTAAGAATTGGAATGGAAAGAAATTTCCACCAAACTTGGTTTAATAATTTTATGACCTTAATTATTTAGTTTAATAGTATTACATAAAAATTACAATGTTCCTCTTTTTTTTTCTTTTGCTGTATACCACTTGGTAAAATAAGTGACTTAAAATGTTTGAAATCTCATTCTTTAAAATCAGGTTTTAAAATCAGAGTAATTTCTGTGCAGTTGGCCAGGGATTAATTTAAGTAGAGAATTTCCATATCCCAGATGATATCAACCATCTGTTAAGTCCATTCCCTTACCTGAGTCCTTTGAAATATTAAAATAGTTTGAGAATGCTCTATAATCATTTTCTATTCCTGTCTAGAACCAATTCCCTGCTTTGTTTAATTATACAGTGGATGTCATACTTTTATTGTTGGTTGGAAGATAAAATACATACTATATTCCAGGTCATAAATATCCATAGAATTAGGTCACTTTTGGAAGTTTCCTTATCACCTTCAGTATACTGAGAGATAATTACTTCTTCAAAGTGTTGAATGGTTTTACAGTGTTTTCCTGGAAAGATGAACTGATCTTTCTGGAGCCTAAGACCAATAGATTAGATATGTAGGGGCATAAGAAACTATTTCATGGCCAAACACTGACTACAAATAGCTGCATAATATAAAGATAGGAAACAAAATTTCAAGGATAAGTGGATGTACAGCTTTATAGGTTGCCAGTAAGTGATGATAGCTGTTAATAGTAGTCTAGATAGATACTCAGCAATGAGAGATTGGACAGGGTTCTTTCAGAGAAAGAAAATTAAGCCCTTTGTGACAAAAAGTAATAATGCATTTGCTTATTTCAGTTGAAAAATTGTACAATATTCAGATATTATTCAAATTGTCACTTTCTTAATTCAGTGCAATTACTTTACTCCTTTGGGGTTGGTTATGTTTACTCAAAAACCTCAAACTCTTTACTGGTGAGCTGGGACTGCCTCATAGTGGACCCTCCAGTGGGTTTTCAAAGGCTGAAAATGGAATGGGAGGTGATTGCCTACCTTTCAGCCGTGGAGCCACTGGTGGATTTGAACTGCCAGAGGAGCGCTCCCTTTGGGTTAGCAGCACTCTTCCCTACAGTTATGCCATCAGCGCTCCCCTTGGAGTTGTATTAGTATTAGTAAATCAGGGATGCCACAGAATGGTGCTCATTAATGAAAAGTAGAAGGAGAGGTACATGTGGATATGCAACTTCCCAGTTGACCTAAGTTATTTTTTCTTTTTAGAATTTAAATTTATTTTACTTTTTGTTTGATACATCAATAAATGTTGGCTATTTCACTGATCATTTTATTGCTCAGTATTGACAAGATCATTTATTATAACTCATAAATGATTTATTGCAGATGATAAAATATATGTTGGACTGTAAAATTTTAATTTAAAATATAAATTTAAATATGGAGAGAAGTGTTTACATTATCTTAAATCATGTTGTAAAACTTTCTTTATGAACTGTGTAATGCCTACTGATTTGATTAGTGCTGGTCCTTCTAGGCGTACATTGTATCATATAACCCTCACAAATTCCAGTACACTCAAAAGGTGGAAGGAGCCAGGGAAACCAGTGATCCTCACTCCTCGATAGCTAAACTTGATTTTTGTAGTTAACCTTTAATATAAACATTAATGTTGTTATGTACTGTCTTGTTGGAACCAACTCATAGCTGACACACTAGCAGCTGTAAATGCACAGGAGAAGAGTGCCACCCCCTCCCCCAGTAGGGGGTGTTGAACCATGTGCCTTTTGGTTGGCAGCACAAATATTTACCACCAAACTACTAGTTTCAATTGCCTAGGGATATTTATACTGCTTTCTCCCAATTAGCCTCTTTTCCTGCTTCTACAAAACTTCATCCCACACATACTTTGAACATGTTGCTAGGGAAGAGGGATATCCCTTGGAGAGGGATATCATGCTTGGAAAGATGGAGGGTTAGTGACATAGAGGAAGACTTTCGATGAGATGGATTGACACAGTGACTTCAGCAATGGCCTCAAGTGTATCAAAGATGATGAGGATGGCGTAGGGTAGGACAGGGTTCAGATCTGTTGCCAACAGGGTTGCTATAAGTTGTACTCTATTCAACAGCACCTAACAACAACAGCACCATCTTAGATCTGTCTCCTTTGACAAGCAGAGAAAACCCAACTTTAGGGCCCTGAAACTGCTTAGATAGGAAATAGATGGCTGTGCCCTGTCTTCCGTATTGAGTTTAGGGTAGGTACAGTTTTTTGTCAAACATAAAATGTACACATACATATTAGGTAAAATGTGCACTTGAACTGGATCAGTCTAAAGACTATGTAGATTCTTGTACTAGGCTGGAATGCAATTTTCCATTGAAGCGTATGCTCATTATACAAATTGGGAACACTACATAGGCCATGTTAGAAATTCACATTCATCAAAAACAGTTTTTAATAGCAAATATGAGAGGGAGTGAACACGACTTTGGATTAGTAAAATTAAGACATTCATCTTTAAACATTACTAACTTGGCACACCATTTAACATTTTAGCTATAGTTTCCTTTTTTAAGAATGCAAGAGTTGGGTTAAATTATCAAAGGTACATTTCCCAGTTTAAGATTCCCATAATATTCAGTATCTTCTTCACTTTACCAAAAACAAAACAAAACAAAACAAAACAAAACAAAAAAACGGGCTCCTAAGCAGACATGTTTATTATAATTATTTTCTGGTTTTCCTCCTACCCAAATGTATAGCAACAAGTAAGTTGAATTGCTCTCTTGAAATTTTCTAACTTACTTTATACACATCTTAGTTTTGATTTCTTTTTTAGAAAGATTATTTTGCAAAGGAAAAATGTATGACAATATTTTGTTTTCAATATTTTATTCTCAACCCCCACCCACCCCAAGATTAATTATACTGGCTTTTTTATATAAGGAAGTGTTTTCGTTTTCTAGGGCTGCTCTGGCTTACATATTGAGTGACTTCTTTTTTTAAAAAAAATATATGTGTGTGTGTGTGTGTGTGTGTGTGTGTACTGTCAAATCGGATCTGACTGGTACAGGAGGAGATTCTCTCTCCTCCAGCAGAGAATCTGGTGGATTCGAACCATGTACCTCTGGAATTGCAGTGTAGCTTCTTGCCATTAGGCCCCCAGAGCTCCCTTTGAGTGACTTCTAAGAATAGAAATTTATTGTATCACAGTTCTAGTCCATGTTCAGGTTGTTGGAAAGGCCCTACTCAGAAAACTCTAGGAGAATATCCTTTCCTCAGGCTCCTGGCAACCCCAGGCATTCTTTGGCTTGCAGTTGCAGCACCATTACACTATCTCATGGCTTCCTTTCCTTTACCTCTCACTATCTCAGCAACTTGGAATAAGTTAGAACCCAACCTAATTTGTAATGACCTCTTGTTAACATAATTGGTAGTGTCTTCAAATTTGATTTAAAAAGGTTCTTTTGACAGGTATCGAGGGCTAAGACTTCATATTTTTTATTCCTTCTTGAAAGAGGCAGTATTTAGGAATAATAAACTTGTGGTAATCAGTTCTGTGCTACAGAGTGCATAGCAAGTTGCACTGCTATATAGCTATCAACTGTGTAGCTGCTAACCCATGGTCTGCTCCATAGGAGTAGTACTGCAAACACAAAGTGTGGTGTTAGCTTAAAAGTTGATTTTTCCAGTTATTGTGTTAGCCCCCCTCTGTTCTCCAGCTGCCTTAACTGCAAACACGTGGTTTTACAAATCATCAATAATTGTGGGACTAGGATGAGAGAGAGAGATGAGGAGAGGAGAGAGAGAAGGAAGACTTGAGTAGAGTGAGACCCTGACGATAGTGGTGGAGAGACTGTGGCAATATGTAACTAGAGGGGCCCTGATATAAAGACCAGAGTTAAAGACTTTGCTGTTTTTGCTAGGTGATGGAAGGAACACTGAAACCAGCTTAATTGAGGAATTGTGCTGGATTAAAATCTGGATTTGCAGTGGGTGATATTCTTTGCCTGCTCCACTCTCCAATTTATTTCCCTAATAAATTCTGTTCTTGGTACAACTCTTGAGTAAAGCTTGTGAATCAACAAAGAAGGTCAGTCCTGAATGACTAGCAGAAAAATTGGCACAAGAGTATGGGTGTGTGTGTGTATGTGTGTGTGTGTGTAAGTCTGAGCCAGCAGCTGTTTGCTGTGGATAGTATTGATGGGGATAATTCCCCTTTATGAAGCAGGCAGAAATCAGACTCAGCCACTGCACCAGTATCCTATCTGTGCACTCCTTTTTTCACAAAGGCTTCATATTTCTGGCAGTTTGAAACCACCAGTGACTCAGTGGGAGAATGTGTACATTCCCTTTTAGTACAATTTGCAGCCTCAGAAACTCAATGAGCTGACTTTAAAACTGAGTTAATTAAGAAATAATAATAGATTTGAGTGCATGTATCATATTGGGGAAGATGGAGGGTCAGAGAAAGAGGAAGACTCAACAAGATGCATTGGTACAGTTAGTCTAACAGTGGGCTTGAGCAGATCAGAGATGGTGAGGATGGCACAGGACAGAACAGGATTCAGATCTGTTGCTCATGGGGTCACTATGAGTTAATGAACCTAACAACAACTCGAGTAAACTTACTGCCAGCAAGTCAATTCCAAATCACTTGGCTCTCTAAGTTAGGATGGAACTGCTCTATAGGGATTCCATGGCTGTAATTTTTACAGACATGAACTTCTAGATCTTTCTCCTGGGGCAGCTGGTGGGTTCTGACTGTTCACCAACCAGAACTCCTTCCCTGATAAATAGTCATTTTTAAAAGATGAAGACTGGCAATATTACATTGTAGGAGCCAGAAGTGGAAGCACTTGCAAAATGGGAAACATGTTTTAAGTGTATATATGTATACAGTTACTGTATTTGTAATTCTAGGTAGTAGGTATTTTATAGAATGATTATTAGTTGTCAGTACATGAAGACAATGTTATAAAGTGTTAGCCGTTTATGAAGTGCTATGAAACTTGAATTTGAAGAGTGTTTTTAAGTTGCTTTTCTGCTTTGAGATTTATCACACTTTAAGAAAATTAATATTTAAAATCTGACAGAAACCTGTCAACACAGTAAAGAGTAGACAGAAGAAGGTTTGGAAGATAATAGATGTAAACCTGCAGTGCTTTATAGATATCATGAGACTCTAGTTTTTGGCCTGCTTTAGTTGCTCAGCAGGTGTGATTCCCATGAGTAAGTCATTTAACTCCTCTGGGCTTTAGTTTCCTCATCTGAATTATGACAGAGTGGACTAGATGCTCTCTAGAGTTCTAGTACTTCCATTTCAATACTCTTACGGTATCTCACATTCTCAGTCAGTTACAGTTTTTTCCTCCTCACTGAGAATATACTGCCTCAAGAATTTATTACAATTTACCCTCTGGGATAAGGAGAGGAAATTGAAGTTGTATACCTGACATTCTCAGCTACTGAAAAGACAAGTATTGCAGTCAGTCTTATGATCCTCTACTGGCTGAATCAGTGGTTCAATATCTGTTGTGTCAGAATCATGTAAAGTATTCAAGGAGTGAGAATGTTTGGGGAACCTCTTAGACAACTTCCAGTAGTGACTGAGCAATGGTCACTTTCTCATAGTTCTTTACTCCCTGGTTTGCTGAAAAACTTGTTAATTAAGAACCAACCCATTTGAGGCTCAACCTTCAATAGATAATTAATTTTCTAGAAGTTGGGTAGAAACAGAAGCAGAATTTAGGATAGTGGTTAAAGGGCATTGGCCTTATTTAAATGAATATGACTTAACTTTTCACCCAGCTGGTTTTATTTTTCTTTAAAGAAGTTAAATAGCAGAGATGGGATTGTTCCTCTGAAAACATGAAAATTTTGCTTTAATCTTTGTGTCCATTAAAATGGATTGATTCATATCACATTATAGAAAATCGGTGCTTTTTATTCAGCTCTTAAAGTTGTGCTGCTACCACAAAAAGGCACAGGTTTAGCTGTGAGTCAGTTCCAACTTAGTAGATTTGAGTATGACCAGAGTTTAGAAGTTGTGTTGGATTCTGGTATTGTGATATTTACTTAAATTTGTGCTGCCCTGTATAAAGCGGGCACTCTGGTGACCTAGTGGTAAGAAGTTGTGCTGCACTCTCAAAGACTTGCAGTTCAAATCTACCATCTGCTTGGCGGGAGAAGGATGGGCATTTTCCTCCCTTGCAGTTTACTGCGTCTGAAAACCTACTGGATGGTCATTATGTGTTGGTTCCAACCCACCAGAGTACGGCAACAACAACTGAAAAGAAAGAGGAGCCCTGATATTGCACAGTGGTTATGAACTTAACTGAGTTTGAAAAGTAAGCAATTCAAACCCATCTGTCACTCTGCAGGAATAAGATAACAGTCTGCTACATTAATGATTATAGCCTTGGAAACCTTACAGGGCAGTTCTTCTTGTAGGTTTCATTGTGAGTCTGAATCAGTTCCATTGCAGTGGAGAGGGTCAGTTTTTTGGGTGAGAAATAGTAATTAAAATTTTTTGAAATAAGAATTTATTCTACACTCTGGTCTCATTCTCAAAGAGAACAAGAGGTCTCTTGAACTATAATATGTATGCATTTGTAGCATTGTAGTTAAAATATTAAGACTGACTTATCTCTTTGCTAATACAGTAAGTCCTGTATTTCCAAAGGAGAGAATCAATGATACAACAATATGTGCAATAGTAAATGAATTCTCGTTGTCATGATAATGCAATCACTTGAACAGGCTCTTCAGTTTTCTTATTTTTTCCAAAGACTGTCAACTTCCATGCAAAGTGGAAACTAGTTGAAACCACTTTGCAAGTGAATCATGTTTTCTGACATCTATATCTTGGACTGAATAGAGACATATTTAGCTAGAGATAATGTCTTTTTCAAGTCCACTAGAGAGGTCAAAGCAAAACTTCTGAAGATGCATGCTGGAGTCCTACTGTGTATGTGTAAAGTAGTGTCTTCTGTGTCAGATACCTCATATTTTAAAAAAGATACATGATACATTTTATTGCAACCTAGCTTAATTTTCTTTTTATCTCCTGCTGAGTATCAGACTCTGCTAGACCCATGGACAAAATACTGCTTCCCCTACAGAGTTTTGGCATCTGTGTTGGATTCAGTATTGAGTAATCAGGGATTGAGTTTACAGTGTAAACTTATTCAGTGTAAACAGTTAGTTCCACTGATTGCCAATTTGTAGTTGGGAACTAGGAAATATTACCATTAAAAAGTTTACTGACCTGTAGTAAAAATGAGCTTCAGACAAAATACTAGACTTAGTGGAATTTAGCTTATTATACAGCTTGCTTATGTGTTTGTTACTTAATACATTACTAGAGTCTAGATCAACAATTATGTTAACCTCTGTCTATGGTCATTTGGGAAGAGTTTGCATTTGAAGAAGTGTCCACCATTCCTGATAGTGATTTCACATCAGTTTATGGTTGTGGACTACTTTGGGATGTATGTCTTGAAACACTTCACCGTATAAATCTATTGCCATCCTGTTAATTTCCAGCTCATCCTTCCATCTGTTTCTGAGACACTAAGTCTTTAAGGATGGAGATCACCCATCTTTCTGTTAACAGTGATCAGAGGATTTAGGCCACCTTTTAGTTAGCAGCCTGACATATTAAGCACGGCATATAAAATAATTAGTTCCAATGAAAATGCAGTATTTGAGAAATCATAACTTATTTCTTAACATTTACTGTGTTAGTAACATTTTCATTTTTATAAAGCAGTACTTGTGGTTTATTGTGTCTTGTGCTGTTCTTTTATTCTTTGTACAATTCTCATGCTTGTGTAGATCTAAACTTATTATCTATTATTGAAAATATTCCCTTCCGTTGTTATGAATAAACAGAAGAATGTTTTGGAAATCTCTCGTGACATCTGCTAGAATAAATGGTCTCATTGAATTTTACCTTGAATATCAGACTGATGCACTGATGGGAATTTTCCACTTATTGTCAATTTGTCAATGACTGAATAAGCAGCAAAGTCAGCTTTAAAATAGCACTAAATAAGGAATCCCTTATTACGTTGGACGTGTGGTAAGCAGCTCAGCTGGTACATGTCTCAATCAGTCTGTAGACAGAGGAGAGCTATCTGGTGGTCTAAAACCCATCAACAGGGTAACCAAAACTCTTAATGATTAAGTGGAATTCTTGACCTTGCTTTGTAGCCTGAATTCAGGTTTGCTTGATTTTTTTCTTCTGTCACACCTTTATTCTAGTAGTAGATTATCTTTGGTTTCCAATAACAATGTGTTTTTAAAAATAATTGTTGATGCTTTCAGAGTTTGATTTACATAGAAAATATATAATTAAGAGCAGAAATTACCAGCTAAGATTTTGAAAGGGAGCTGTGGTGGCACAGGTCGTAGAGACTTGAATGGTTAACTCAAAGGCTGCACCTCTTTGACAGATTAAATCCACTAGTGACTCCTTGGGAGAAAGATGGACAGTTTTCTTTGTGTGATTTACAGCCTCAGAAAGTCAGTGGAGGGTCGCCTTTCACAGAACCATGACTGCTCCTTGGAAGGCAAAAATGATGAAGCTTCTTTGTCACACATACTTTGGACATGTTGCTAGGAGTGGCTGTTCATTGGAGAGGGACATCATACTTGGGAAAGTGGAGGGACAGCCAGGAGGATAGACACAGTAACTGAGCATGCCAGAGATTGTGAGGATGGCACAGGGTAGGTAGGACAGGGTTCAGATCTGTTGTTCATAAGTTCACTGTGAGTTGTAATTGGATGACACCTAACAACAACAAATGACTTTCCCAGCAGATTGTGTGTTTCTTGAAGGCTTTTCTGTTGGTACCTGGCTAGTTTTTCTTTGCCTAATGAACCCATCGTTGTCTTCTTCAGTGACTTTATAAAGCCTTCCCCTCCACCTATTCTCCCCATCACTTCAGATGTAAACTTTGTCACCTCTTCTTCTTAATATTTTGCATGTAACCTTGTTGTGAATGTCATGTTAAGGTTCTTTCTGTATCTCTTTCCTAGTTATATTTTGAACCCTCAGGTTAGAACTATGCCACAGCCATCATTGTAATTCAATCACCAAGTAATATGCCTGACATATCGTGAGGACCAGCTGTTACTTCGTGAATGAATTAATCATTAAATACGTTGTTTACAATCTTCTGTTTCTGTCTCTCCTCCAACCTACAGGACTAATATGTTTTCACTGCAAGATCATGTTCAAACTCCTTTGCCTCCCTGCCATTTGAAGCACCTTCATAATAAAACCCCAGTTCTCCCTGCCATTTGAAGCACCTTCATAATAAAACCCCAGTTCTTCTTCCTTTCTAAATCTTTCACATAACAAAACTAGTGTACTTGGTGTACCTTCCCTTATACTTGGATATTTGCAGTCTTCCAAAAACTAGTTAAAAAGCTTTCATCTAGATATGGTTTTCTCAGACTACTCTGACCAGCAATGTGCTCTTCCTTCCCAAATGTCTTCATTTTTAGGCTTTTACTGTTAACTACACATACATGATGGTTTCTATTCTTATGAGAGACTGTTAGTTTCTACTAGTTAACTGTTATGTATTATCTAAGTAGATCATTACTTCTGTAGGGAAGTTTTTTGCATATTTTCTTCTCTGACACATTTCAGTGTACCTGTCACTTATGAATTAAAGAATGTGTCTGCTGGTGATACAAGGTGACCACTTAACTTAGGCGTATAGAAATGATAGTGAAGAGACAGTCTTCTTTGTCATCCTTTAATTCTGTGGTTTTTTGCTAAGTACCTAATATGTGCCATCCTTTGGTATACTTCATTTAGAATATTTGGAGATTTAATTTGCCAAATAATCCATAGTAAAATGAAGTTTCAGTAAGCAGATAAATAATTGGATGAAAGGGAAGATAATAAAAAGATAACGGGAATATGCTATAGTAGAACACAAGGACAATAATTCAGAAGAATGTTTGGGAGGGGGAAAATCCATTTTACTTTTGGGATTTTTGTCTTGAGTTTTGATTTTTCAGTTTGTTTTTTGGGATAATTTAGATTCCTAAACAATACACTTTAATGCACTAGTTATATAAAGTGTTGTTGTGTACTGTCAAGCTGCTGGCTGACCCTCCAGTGGGTGTTCAGAGACTGTAAATTGTACACTAAGAGATTGCCAGTCTTTCTCCCATAAAGCAACTGGTGGATTTGAACCAGTGTCCTTGTTTTGGCAACAAAACTCCTTATCACCAGAAAGCCCGGGTAAAAGTGGGCTTTAATGATGTTTTTCTTGTTGTTGCTGTTGGTTGCCTTTGAGTCTAGCATGGCTCATATCGACCCTGTAACCAAAAGATCTGAAGCCCCTCTACAACTATCGACATTTGTCAAAGCTCATAGAATTTCTCGAGGCATGTTATTTAGGACATGGATGCCAAATAAAATGGCATTTTATTGATAAGATCTTGAAAATATCTCACAATAAAAACATTTAAAATATAATTTGGATGCAAAATATAAATGGAGTTATGCTTCCTAAAATGTCTTCTATTTTTAAATAAAAGCCCCCTCTTCTCGGACACAAACTGTCCTAGAAGACAAAAGTGAAAACTAGCTAAGAAAACAGATCAGATTTTATTTCTTACAAGGTTTGTTTCTACAATGAAAGATTATAGTTCTGAAGCTATTGAGTTATGCTATGCACTATGGTAACCATTGACAACATAGATTATTTAAATATTTAAATTAAGAATTTACTTTTTCTTCATTTCAAGTGCAGAATAGCTACATATTACTAGTGGTTATAATATTAGAGCAATGTAGAATATTTTCACTAAGTACTGATACAGTTAGTAATTAGTTTGGACCAGTTAAAAACAGTAAAATTTTGGATATTTTTAGAATAGTAAAAGAAAGTAACCCATCTTTATAAAGTTTCAAAAGCATTTATATTACTACCCATTTAATCCTCCTAGGCACTCTGTGAGGTAAATAATATGCTACTTTCATGTCACAAACGAGAATATGTCAGAGAATCACTGCTATGGAGGAAGTGTGTGGCTAAATGTAAAATGATATTAAAATCAGAAGTTCAGTTTTTGGCTCATTTGTATGAAGTGAAATGAAATACAAATTGCCTGATGTACACAAACATTTTGTATAGTAGTAAATGTGTGGTTAGTGTATTGTCAAAAACATTTAATGTATTATATTTCATGTGATATTCTTTACATAATTTAAAACTTTATCCGCTCTTTAAAAATTTTTCTTGTGCTTTTGAAATTTTGCAGTGGATTACAGTGAGTTCTTGCCAACAATCTTTTGAAGCCTAGTTGAAGCCTAGCCTTTTGAAGCTAAATGTTGAGGGATTCATAAATGACTATTGGCCTTGATCCTTTGTTTACTGTCCTTTTCTAGAAACATAACTTTTATAAGTGTACAATAATAGTACTGAGTCTTAACATACTAGCAACACCAATACTGAGTGTAGGAAGAGCTAGCTTGTCATCTTCACCCAAGTGGCAACTCGAAATCTGCCAGAGATGTTTTTCTCCAGTCTTTCTACATGCTAGGGTTTACAAGAGGGGCTGGGAGAGTTATTTTATTTTTAAAGTTACAGTAGTCAAACTTTCTTCATGATTTTAGAAATGAAAGGAAAATACTTGGTTTGCAAGTCTTTAAATTGTTGGTTTGCTTTGGAAGTTAAAATGAAAAGTTGCCTGAAATACATAGACAATTTGACAGAGAGTAAGTTAACACATAATTAATTTAAAATGTAGAATGCCAGTTGTCTCTTAATTATAGGAAAATCAAAACGATTTCTTCCCTTTTTCCCCTGTAATGCTTATTTTATAATGTATATAAATTTCTTTTGATGTTTAATGTTTTTAAAATTGTGATTTTTAATGAAAGTTTACAGAAAGATTAGATTTTTATTCATCCACTTTTACACATTTTCCTCCTTATCCCCTCAGTTAATATTTTTTAAAGTATTCATTTTTTGTTGCATAATTTCTTCATTTGATTAAAAAATTTTCTCTCATACAAATGGTTGAAGCAAAAAGAAATATTCAAAGGAAAGAATCTTTTACTTTTCCATAAAAAAAAAAAGAAAACCCAAAATCCCTGTAAATGTTCATTAAATCTAGTAAAATTTAATAATAAAAAAAAAAACAAAGGAACACTTTGAGTTGCTTAATATGGATATTTTTTATCATCTCATACTTGTTACATTTAACATATAACAAATTAATGTCAATTTCAGCATAGCTATGATTCAGTTTCAACTTACCAGCAGTGAGTGTGAGTTTTTAAAAATATTGAGTGATAGTATCTCCTTATAGGAAAAGTGTGATTGAAACAAGTAAATAGATACCTTTCCTTCTGGTACTTAAATTGGTTGTAAATATATGTGATAGTCTCTCTGAAGATTAAAAAACCCTCTGCTTATTATCAAGCGATGATTCATAGAGACTTTATAGTACAGAAACCTGCCCCATAGGGTTTCCATGCCTCTGGGTCTTTCTGGAAGCAGGCTACCATGGAGTGCCAGGTAGGTTAGAACTGCCAGCCTTTCAGTTAGCAGTTGTTTGACCACTGTACCACTGGTGGCTTCCTAATCTGAAAAAGGGTTTGATTTAAGTTTTTCATTGGACTATATTTTGTTTCATTTAACTGTTCAGCTTTTGGATTGAGCTTTTAAGTCTCTTTGGAGCAAAAGCTGAGTAAGAATGCATTTTCAGTATACCTTTTAGAAACCTTGATAAGATATATTTAAGTTTTAGCTATCTTTAGAATGAGACAGGATCTTTTAGGCATGTTTAATTTTTCAGTGATCAGAAGTATTTAAATATCTTTGTTAAGTTTAATGAGATATCTAAAGTGGAACTGCTTTTCATTGACTAGTGCTCTTTTCTTTGAAATACTCAGTCCATTAAATGACAGTTAAAGAAGAAAGAAATTATCCTGATATTGTAACTGTGAATAAGATTGGAGAAATATTAAAACAGGCATTCATTGATATTTAGTCAACTCAACTAGAAGAAGAGATGAATCTACTTCCAGTGTGTCTTTTCTCATATGTATGATGAGCTTCTGTTACTGCAGTGATGTGCACAATTTGAAATAAAGCACGATCCTTCATGTCAGCACTTGACAGCTTTTTTTTTTTACAATGAGCAAAATGTTAGACATTTCAGTTTGAATAGCTCTCACAATCCAGAAAATATAAGCAGACAGTTTAATTATTCTTCTCTGTAAAAATTAAATCTGATACTAAATTTAATCCTAGAATCTATGTATGTAGCATTTTGCCTGTTTTTAAAAAAACTTGAACTTGCAAACCTAAGCATCTACATTGATGTAGCATTCAGAACATAATTTGTGCTCACTGACTTAATTCATTCCACATATGCCCTTCTTCATCGTCAGTCTTATTACTTGAAATCAATAGATGGTAGGTAGCAACAATGAGAAGGCCAGATAATTAGTAGTGTTGTTGTTGTGTTGTTAAGTGCCATTAAGTCATAGATGACTTGTGCAACCCTAAGGATGATAGACCTGAACACTTGTATAAATTTGATCATTTCTGCAAGTTCATAGGGTTTACGGAGGCAGGCTGTTTTGGAAGTGGATGCCACTCCTGCTTCCAAGCTTGTTTTAATTGGAGCCCCTTACTTGCCTGAAACTCTTCAGACAGGTTGAAAGAACCTTAATAAAAATGTGTCTTTTTGTAAAATTTGTAAAAGAGATTTTTAATTGTAACTATTTAGGATTCCTATATCTTTCCATTTCACCTTTCCCTTCTGTACTTTCCTCCACCCTTTTTTTTTCTCATGGTATTTTTTTAATGTCTGTCCTATGAACATTTTTAATTTAGAAACTTGGAGGCCACAATCAACACCAAGGTAGCCACCTTCTAGAAATAAAACGTTGTATCAGGTTGGACAATTCTGTTGAGGGTTTCTTTTAAAGTGCTAGAAAACAAGGATACCAGTTTAAAGATTAAGGTGCATCTCACCCAGGTCATGTTCTTGTCCCTTGCTTTACATGCGTGTTAAGTATGCTTTCTAGTTATTTCTGTGAGTCAGAGTAAACTTCACAACATTTAACATACGAAGTTGAGGTGCAGTGGGATTTCTTTTCCCCCCAAGTGGGTCAAGGCACTGGGCTAGGGGTGGGGTCA
>NW_006399760.1:32620328-32636152 GCF_000299155.1 Elephantulus edwardii
AACAACAACAACAGCTCTCTAGTTATTTCTGTGTAGTTCATTGGGTGTATAATTGCTGTTTATGTTTTTAAAAATTATTTGCAATGAATAAATCATTGATTGTATGAAATTTTATCATTTTATCACCAGCCTCATTTCTGTCATCAAGTCTGTATTTTCCAATTACCAGTCCTTCTTTGTTTGCTGTTTTTGCATTCCAGTCACTAATTTGAATTAATGCATTTTGAATACATGTTCAGTCTATTTCAAATTTTAGTGGTTGGTCCATATGCATGGATAATAATTATACTTAACAGATTATTCCAGTCATTTGTTTTGTGATATTATGTAAGGAGAGGCTTCATTTCTGGTTATGATTTTAAATAAAGGTTCTTTCTTGAAATGAAATTTGTTAATTCCGTTGTACATTTGTTGATTAGACGTACATTTTTAGAGTTTCTATATTATACTTAAAAATAAATTGGAAGAAGTTCTTAGGTACCCTAAAAAGCATTAGTTAAGAGGAATAATGTTTCCAGAAATGTTAAAACAGTGAGAAAATACCATGAAACCCACCTCTTTTACTTTTAAAAAGACTCTTCTGTACCCATTGCTAATATGTGTCTTAGACTATATTTCCCTTATTGTTGTCAAGTTGGAACCTACCCATAGCTGATCCTCCAGCAGATTTTTATCTGAGGCTATAGATTTGATTGCATAGGAAGAAATAGCCCCTCTTTCTCGAAAGGAACTGCTGGTGAATTTGAACTGTCAGCAAGGCATGGCCTTTGGGCTAGCAAACAAACTCCCTTTGTAACTAGGCTACCAGAGCTCCCTGTATAGTTTGTGTTGTGTCCTAAGCAAGCACATTTTAAAGTTTCCTACTGTGCCTGGTTTTGTTTTTGTTCAAACATTTTTCTAAGTGGTATAGCATTTGTCTGTCGATTTGCTGTGCAGAAGTAACTCGTGGTTGCTGTGATGCTAAACACTGTGAAACTGATGTGTCAAATGCGAAAATGGTTACCCATGGTGAACAGTGTTTGGTGGAACTTCCTGATTAAAACAAGCTTGGAAGCAGGAGTGGCATCCAATTCCAAAATAATTTGCCACCAGAAACCCTATGAACTTGGAGAAACGATGAAAGTTATACAAGTGTTCAGGCCGTTCATTCATAGGGTTGTTATGAGCTGTCTACGACTCGACAGCACTTAACGACAGCTGTGCTTAATGGGTAAGTAAGCACATGATGCTGTGTTCTGTCTATTTTGCCCACATTCTTTGGCAGTCACTATCAGTAAGGTGTTTCTGACACAACAGATTCCTACAGCAGGCCCCTGTAACTTTTAGCCTGGAGGCTTCTCTGGCTTCTGGAATACTTTTTGCTGCCTCTGAAGTCCCTTTTGCTTGTAGCAGTGATCTGCTCATTAATGTTCTTTGTCTGTATTGACTTCCTTCCCTGGCCTCACTTTGTTGTTTAGCCCTCAAATAAATTTCTTCCACTCCTTAAGACCTACTTCTGGTTAGAACAATTCTCTTTCAGAAGAGTTGTATATCGAATCTTAGTAGACAGAATCGGGAAGCCACTGAGACATTGTAGATGCATGTGTGATCATTTCTCAGTGAAGATGATTTAAGGTTTGCATTTTTTTTTTACTACTCACCATTATCTGCTTTCACAACCAGCACTGTGCTGTGGTGCATACTTCTCCTTGTACTTTTTGGGGGTCAGCTCCTGAAAGTTTAATTGAAATGAAGTTAGTATCAAATTAAATAAAAATACAGTTTTCCATTTAGGAAATCTCAATTCTAAGTGTTTGGTTTTTAAAAAAAATTGCTAATATGGTTAAAATATTTTAAAGATAATTCATCCTTTTGTATGGAAAAAAATCATTAAATGCAGAAAAGTACAAAAGAGAGGCAGTTCCACTTACCATTGCACTGCTATTAGCATTTTATTGGATGTAACAAATATTTTCCTAAATTTATCTCAAGAGTATGTACTAACCGTATATTTGAAATAATCAGGACTAAAAACTGTCATCTCACCTCTTTTAATACTCTCCTAAAATAAGATTTTTAATGTTTAAAATGTGGCTAACTCTGAAAAGAATGGGAATTGCAGACTACTTGATTATGCTTCTATGAAACCCATACTTGGACCAGGAGGCAGTTGTTAGAACAGAGCAAGGAAACACTACTTGGTTCAGAATTGGGAAGGGTGTACATCAGGGATGCGTCCTATTACCATACCTTTTTAATCTGTATACAGAACAGATCGTTCAGGAGACTGAGCTCTATGAGAAGGAATGTGGCATCAACATTGGAGGAAGACTCATCAGTAACCTGCATTGTGCAGATGACACAACCCTGCTTGCTGAAACTGAGGAGGACCTGAAGTGCTTGCTTCAGAAAGTCAAGGACTGCAGCCTTCAATTTGGATTGAAGCTAAACATCAGAAAAACAAAGATTCTCACCACTGGGCCAATAGCAGCATAAGATGGATGGTGAAGAGATTGAGATTGTTAACAGCTTCAGTTTGCTTGACTCCACAGTTGACAGTCTTGGTACCAGCAGCCAGGAAATCAAAAGACAAATTGCATTGGGAAAGTCTGCTGTCAGGAACCTCTCCAGAATACTGAAGAGTAACAATTTCAGTCTGGAAACTAAGGTGTGCCTGATACAGGCTATAGTCTTCATGATTACTTGCTATGCATCAGAAAACTGGACAGTGACTAGGGATGATAGAGAATTAATCGCCTTTGAGCTGTGGTGCTGGAGAATAACAGTGAATATACTGTGCACTACCAGGAGACCAAATAGGTTCATCCTAGAGAGGGTTTAACCAGACTACTCTTTTGAGGCACTTTGTCTGACATATTTTGGTCATATCACAAAGAGGGACCAGACTTTGGAGAGGGACATCATGTTTGGAAGAGTGGAGGGACAGTACAAAAGAGTAAGACCCTCAGTGAGATGGATTGATTGAGTTACTGGGTAATGAGGGTAGACGTGTCAGAAAAAATAAGGTTAGCACAGGATAAGGCAGGGTTTAGAGCTGTTGTATATAGGGTCACTATGAATCACAGGCAACTCAATGGCACAATGACAACCAACAACAACAAATAAAATTTCATTCTTTGTGGCTATCTCATGATTGACTTACTCTAACTTTGGTAGTGTAGTTCATGGGAAATTGTGCTGCTAATCCAAAGGTTCAGCTTCGACAGTGGTTCAAATCCACCAGCTGCTCTGTGGAAACAAGATGGACAATCTTCTTGTCTCTTAGGATTTATAGTGTTATAAATCTGATGGAGAATTAGATATAAGTTAGAACTGTCTCCATGACAATAAGAGATCCCTTATTGGATAGTTATCTTTTTCTCCTCTTAATTTCTTGCTTGTATAAATATTAGAATGACTGTGACTACATGAAAATTAAGCCATGGTTGTTGTTATTATTATTATCACACTTATATAAGGACTACACTAAGATGAGGCTAATGCTTTTATAGTATTAGAGACTTATAGATTTAGGGAATGCATTCATTATTATTGTTGCTAGATACTGTCAAATTGACCGTGACTCATAGCAATTCTGGAAAAACATCAGAAGTCTTGTCCTGTTTAATATCATCATTACTATCTCTGTCACTCTCATGGCTGTTTTTGTAGTCACTGTGTTAATCCATCTCGTGAAAAGTATTCCTCTGTTTTGCTGAGAGAATGTTAAAGATTGCATGCAGAGCCTTTCTTTTATAAGTGAGCCTATAATCTGGGGAGGTGGTCACTTACCTCAGTCTTGCATGCCTTAGGTGGTCCTGTTCATGTATGTCTGTCTCCTAATCTTATTTGATGGAAAAAGCTTTTGCATTCCATATTTCTGGTGAATCACTTGATAAATATTTGATTACTTACTCTCTGCAGTACATATCTCTGGTTTACTTCTTCAGGGTAATCTGAGTTTAGAACTTTGTTTGCTTTTCCCATGGTTTACCTTGACTTTGGTTACTGTGTACAATTTCATTGGGTGACTTGATTTTCATTTGAGTGAGAAGTAGTAATGACCATTCAATGTCATCTTTTGATTTTGGCTGCCAGGTACTATTTTTGTTATCTGGTCTCTGAGACAGGTCTTAAAGTTGAAAAAGAGTGGAATCTGTGACAGTTGTGAAGCTTAAACTGGATATAGTGTTAATGTCCCAAAGTTATTACCTTATATTCTTCGTATAATCTTGGTAAGACATAATATCACTTTCTGTCATTCCATAAATTAATTTTTGTACTTAGTTTTAATGTTTTTGATTTTAGGATTTCCCCCCCCCCTGCAGTTTGTGTATTGCCACTTAATTTTCAGATTTTTGGAAAAACTGAAAACACACCCATACATAGTGTTAAGGAATCCAGATGAAACCCCTTATTTGACATTCAAATGTCTTTGAAAATGTAGAGCCAGATAGCTTTGCATATTCAAAATGTACTTATTTTTGAAAAGTAAATACAAGAGAGAAAGTATTTGTGAAGGATTTAAAAAATGATCTATGTGTTCAGTGTAAAAGAAATCAAATAGTTGATCCCTAAATCTTTTTTTTAGAATGCCATCAAAACATTTTAAAAGCCTATTTGCAATTGGATTTTTTATCTTCATGAAATGGCCTCACCCAAGAAATTATTTTTTTGCTTCATATTAAATAGATGGGCCTAGTCCTTGAAGCATTGATTTAATGGCACATTGCAATGACTACAAGTAAATAAGAAAAGCTAAGCTAAGTAACTCTTAAATAAAATCTTAAGGTTAGAGATTGGATGGAAAAATTAATAAGATGGTGATGAGTGATGCCAAAGAACTTTACATCAGAATTTATCAGGCCCTGTTGCTTTAAGCATCATGTCTAATAGTCATTTTTTTATTTAAGTCTCTAAATTAAATTTGGGGAGAAGGTGGAAGATGTATTTATATTATCTATACTTATTTTTGGAAGGAGGAGTAGCATCCACTTCCATAATAGCTTGCCTCCGGAAACCCTATGAACTTGGAGAGAGGATGAAAGGCACCCAGGCGTCAAGGACTCTCCTTCATAGGGTCGCTACGAGTGGCCTGCGACTCGATGAAACTTAACAACAACTACAACAACAACATACCTATTTTAGCTAGCCATGTAAAATCTTGTAATTGCAATATGCTATCATAATATAGTGTTTAGATTGTATACATGACTAAGGGCTTCACTAACTAAAGGTGGATGGTTGAAAACCACCCAGATGCACCTCAAAAGAAAGTCTTGAAGAAAATCATCTAAATAGTAAAAAACGTGAAAACTCTGGGCCTTTAATTCTGCTCTGAAAACTCATGGGATCACCATGAATTGGAATCAGTTTTTAAGTAATTGGTTTGTGTTTTGGGGTTGCAAATGATACATTTAAACTTATTTAAGGATTCTGAGGCTCCGTTTAATATACTTTGGACATGTTGTAAGAAGAGACCGGTCCTTGGAGAAGGACATCATGCTGGGGAGGGTGGAGGGGCAGCGCGGGAGGGGAAGGCCCTCTATGAGGTGGATTGATTCGGTGACTAGGGTTATCGGAATGGGAGTGTCAGAGACAGTGTGATTGGCACAAGACAGAGCAGGGTTTAGGGCTGTTGTACATAGAGTCGCTATGAGTCTCAAGCACATAACAACAACAACAATACAAAATAAGTATTGTTGATGTTAGATGTTGTTCAGTCAAGTCTGATTCATAGTGACCCACATGACAAAGTAGAATTGCCATGTAGGGTGTTTTTTCTATTCAGTATAATCTCAGTGAGCAAATCACCAAGTGGTCTTTCTCACAGAGCTACTTGGAGTTTTGAACCATTGACCTTTCCTTAGTGCTTGAATGTGTAAATATTGTATCTTTAGTGCTCTTTGTGGTGTACAGAAAGCTCAGTCCTGTGAAGTATGATGTCATATCTCTGCCAGTTTAATGAAGCGTGCTAGCCAGTTACAAATTCTGGTTTTTGAAGGCTAATTCTGTTATGTATATAAATTTCCTTGCCTCGATTCACATTATTCAGATAAAAGTTTTTCCTTCATAGGTATTATCACAGTTTTACATTCCTGAATTTGTTGGTGACTAGGAAAAAAAAATAAGATTGAAACCAGTTAGTGTTGTCTATAGAGAGCTTCAAGCGCTGGTAGCCTAATACTTAGAAGCTTTACTGCATTCTAAAAGGCATGTGGTTGGAATCCACTCTGCTCCATGGGAGAAGGATGGGCATTCTCCTCTTGTGTGATTAAACTACCTCTGAACACCTGCTAGGTCATCTTTGCATCAGTTGATGGCACACAACAACATGTAGAGTTCTGGTGTCCTTATTGAATTCCATTGCTAACCCAAACACTGTGTGTTTCTGGTGGTTTGAATCCATCAGGGGTTTTGAAGAGGAGAAATGGGCAATTTCCTCCTGTGACTTACAGCCTCAGAATAAACTGCTGGAAGGTTGGGTATGAGTCAGTTCTGGCTTGATGGTAATGAGTATTTTTAGTTTTTGTTTTGTTAATGAGACTATCATCACTTTCAGGTAGATAGTAATCTTGTTATCTTTGAGATAAAAAAAGAAGAGATTGAATACAGAGTAACTCTAAAAACTCATAGACCTCTAGTTGGAATTGACTCATAGCTTATGCTCCAGTGGTTTCCCTGAGGCTGTAAATTGTACTGTGGAGGTTGCTCACCTTTCTTCTGTGGAGTCACTGACAGATCCACCAGTGAGGTGCTGCGTTTAGTTAGCAGTTTAACTTCCTACAGACAATACCGCCAGAGTTCCCTAGACACAGAAAAGGAAGAGAAGATGCATACCTCATGAAGATTGTTTAGAAACCAAGGACGAGAAGTAGAAATGAGATAAGACCTTTCTCAGAGCCCACACAGGGAGAAAATCTTAAGAACTAGTGCCCTAAATTTTAACTTCTAGTCTTCTGAACTGTGAGAAAATAAATTTGGTAGAGTTCTGCTGCAGCACTAACAAGTTAAGACAATAAGTAAAATGGGACCTAAATGCATTCCATAAATTTTAATCTAGAATCTGTTCTGTATTTTATACACCATGAGAGGAAGAAAACCTGTTGACAGCAGTAAGTGGTAGGTCCATATATTTCATAGCCACAGAAAACTTGCTCAAACTGTAGGTTTTTTAATGATTATATAGCAGAGCATCCTGGTAGATACCATGTTTCCCATCAGCTAATCTAGCCCACAGTTTAGAACATTAACTATTTTCTTGCCCTTTCACCCAAATACCCCCAAAATAAAATGTACATGCATGTGCACACACACTATCTAGGCCACTCTAGGAGGAGGCATGCATTTTATAAATAAAGAATTGGAGGGAACTATGCCAAAGTAAATGAATTACTTCAGTGCAGTAGTAGTATCAGCTACCACACCACTGAAATATTAATTAAAGCTGGATTCTCTGAAAGCCAAACAGCAAGGAACAGATGCTGTGAAAAATAGTGAGGTATCAGTCTTAAGGCCAAGCACCCTGAAATTCTGGTGGTATGCTTATCACCAAGCATTAGGCTAATGCCCAATTCTTAGCAACAATTTCCTTATTTAAAAATTTCATAGGCTCATGGAAGTGAAACAAAATAAACTGGCTTTCGAAGTATGTAAGTAAACAAGCTGATAAAATAATGGACAAATATTCACAACATTATATTTATATAATATGTACACACACACCCTTGTGTGTGTGCATATGTGTTTTCAGGTAAACCATGGGCAGAGTATTTTCTTAGCTCTAATTTGGTTTGGCAACATTTTCAGTGTTCTCAATCAGGCAGAGGTTAGAGATCTTAAATTTGCCGTTTTGTTTTTGAGAAGGTGTGGTTTGAAGTTTTATTTTAACCTCATGTCAGCTTCAAAATATGAGATTGTTTATTTAGTACATGGGTTTTGTGTTAAATCCCAGATTATTAAGATGCTTATAAGTCTTTTTTTTTTATGGTGAGGAAAATTTATATTTGGAATTAGCTAACTGGACTCAGTTTAGATGATCCCTTTTCCCCCTCTCCTAATATCCGAAGCATCATAGTCAGGAGCATGTTGAACATAGGTTTTCTTCTTTCCATCAAGTGTAATCAAGGTGTCGACCATGGACACAGTGTCATAGAGCTGCTTTATATCTTGTTTGAGCTAGTGCTTGTTGGCTTTAACATCCATAGTGAATACAAGTATGTTGTTATCTTCTTTCTTCTTCATGGGTCACTTAGAAGTCTTAGGAAACTGGAAATGGTGTAATGATTAAGCCTGTTTCTCCTGGGGACACTCTTCTGGGGGATATTTGGGCTGCCTTTGGAGTCTCAGAGTGTTAGGCCACCAGAAAGTGAGTGACACCTGGTTTGTTTTTTGTTTTGGCTGTGGGAGGTTGCCTTTCAGAACTGCCTTCTTGGCCTGTAACACCTTTGCTTTGGCTTTAGTTTTGGGAGGGGCAGGGGCTTCCTCCTTTAATTTCTGTAAAATCTTCATGTTGTTGTTGTTATTGTGTACCTTCAAGTCGGAACTGATCCATAGCTGATTCTCCAGTGGGTTTTCAAAGGTACTTGATCACACAGGAAGAGATTGCCCTTCCTTCCCCTTCAGAGCAACTGGTAGCCTCAAACCACTTGCCTTCAAGATTGCATTGTAGCTTCTTGTCACAATCTTCATAAAAAAGCTTTTTTTAAAAAATTTAGGGAGAATTTCCAACAAATTATTGATGTAACTTGAAAGTGCATTGTTACAGACCGAGAGTAAAGTATATTAATAATTAATAAAGAGACAAGACACCAAAAATGAGATAAAATAATGTAAAAAACAAGGAGCCAGCAGTTCCAGTGACTGACGCCACAAGCCACGCCTCTCTGTGTATTTATTGAGAATCAGGGGAAGCAAATCATAAAGAGAATTCTCTTGTAAATGAAGCTGAATTTTCCTCTGTTGTCAACCTGATACTTAGTTCAGGAAGGAAGTATTTCACACATATACACTCCCTCTCCAGGGAGACCCTAGCTGTCTCTTGTCTGCAGGAAACAGCTCATTTCCTGTGATATGTCACAAGAGAAATTCCAACTTATAAACTTGTGATTCCTTCAATTCATGAATAAGCATATGGTTTTTCACATAATATTTGGTATGAAATTTGGCTTCCCATAGTACATCATGATAAATGATGAAGAGATTGAGATTGTTAACAGCTTTAGTTTTTTTGGCTCCACAGTCAACATTCTTGGTACCAACAGCCAGGAAATTAAAAGACATATTGTGTTGGAAAAGTCTGCTGTCAGAGACCTCTAAAGAACAATGATGTCAGTCTGGAGACTAAGGTGTGCCTGGTCCAGGTCATGGTCTTTGGAGATGCTTGCTATGCATCAGAAAACTGGACAATAAGTAGGAATAATAATTAATTGCCTTTGTGCTGTGGTGCTGGAGAAGAGTGTTGAATATTCCATGGACTGCTAGCACAAATAGGTTCGTCCTAGAGGTGAGACCAGGCTGCTTCCTGGAGGCAAAGATTCTGAAGGTTCGTCTGACATACTTTGGACATGTTGCAAGTCAGGACCAGTCCTTGGAGAGGGATGTCATGCTTGGGAGGGTGGAGGGACAGCTCAAGAGAGAAAGACCCTCAATGAAAGGGATTGATTCAGTGACTGGGGAAATGGGGGTAGTGTTACTGAATGCAAGGGTTTTTTTCTGTAGCCAGTCACCAATAAGACAAACAGACTGCAATATCCATAAATGCACTTTATTACGCAGATCTGGAAGACAGCAGATCTGGAAGACAGCGAGTCACCTCTAAGACTGCCTCCCCCTCTGGGAGTGATTATGGCCTTATATACTAGGATGAAACTCCAGCTCATTTAACAACGCACTTTTGTTAGTAAGAAAAGGTAATTTCTACATCTGAAAAGGACAGTTCCCATCTATGTATCAGTAATTCAGGAAGGCCCCAGTTCTCTTCCTGGTAAACAGGCAGATTAAAATACAGTTTACATATGACTGGAGAACCAGCTTCACCAGCATCTGGGATAGATGCATTTCCTCTTCTGGTAATCAGACAGATCAAACTACTCTACATGACTAAAGACAGGAAACAGAATTCAGAGCCTAAGCAACTAGTTTTGCAGGCTGAAGAAAAATAACTATAGTTTTATAACTGATACCTATATAGAGAATTCTGAACTTATTAATACCACCCTATCATTCCCCCCTCTTTTTATATAAGTCTTATATCTATAAGACAAACATCAGCAGGTGTATAAGAATGGCATAGGATAGAGCAGAGTTTAGGGCTGTTGTACGCAGGGTCACTATGAGTCGCAGGTAACTTGATTGCACTTACAGGAGCAACCACCTTGAAAGTAATTGTACTAAATTGTATATTTTGTTTCTCCCAGTTAGTAAGGTTGTCTAAAATGGATTGCTTACAAGCAGATGACATACATACTCTGCTTTTAGCTTTCAAAATCTAAGAAACACTTTGGACTATGTAGGTAATTTATGTGGTCTTTAAATCTTTTATGCTAAAAGATAGTAACACATTTTAAAAGTGTGGTACTGAGTGTGGATTTAATCAAGGTAAATGGGATCATCTTGTCATCTGCCTGTGTCCACTACTCTGCTTTCACAGTGGCTCTTAGGGGGTTGTTTTATTATTATACTAGTTTATTTACAAAATTCAAGTCCATTGTTTTTCAGACCAGACTCTTCCAATTTCCTTCACCCCTTCCCATCAAATTGTATAATTGCATGATTAACCTACCCTCCATTCTACAATAATGGTTTTATATAGTATTTGTCCTTATGGGACTGAGTCAGTTCACTCGGTATAATGCTTGCCAGTCCCTCCCAAGCTAGGTAATGATTTACAAAATCATTATAACTGTTTACTGTGTAGTATTCCATTGTGTGACTGTATCATAATTCCTCAGTTCATTTGTTTGTGGTTGGACATTTGGGCCATTTCCATGTTCTTGCAGTGGTAAATAATACTGCTGTGAACATTGGTGTACAAGTGTCCGTTTGTGCCTCAGTTCTCATTTTTTCAGGGTTTATTCAAAGTAGTGGAATAGCTAGGCTATGTGGAATTTCCATATTCAGCTTTTTGAGGAAGCACCAAACTGCATTCCAGAATGGCTGTACCATTTTACAATCCCACCAACAATGTATATATAAGTGTTCCTTTCTCACCACACCCTCTCCAACATATATTACTTGCTGTCTGTTAAACTTTGTCACTGTGACTGGAGTGAGATGGTACCTCATTGTGGTTTTGATTTGCATCTCTCTTATTGCCAGTGATTTGCAGCATTTCTTCATGTGTTTGTTGGAAGTTCGAATATTTTCCTCTGAAAATTCTTTCCATGTCTTTTGTCCATTTTGTAATTGCATTATCAGTCTTTTTTTTTGTGGAGGCCCAGGAGTATTCTGTAAACTTTTGTTTTGAGACTCTTTTCTGAGATGTTATTACCAAATGTTTGTTCCCAATCAGTAGGTTTTCTTTTCACACTGTTGGAAAAAGTTTTTGATGCATGCATGGATTTAATCCTTAGAAGGTCTCATTCATCAATTTTATCCTCTTCAGATTGTGAATTTCTGGCTGTATTTGTCAGTCTGTTTATACAGTAGACCAGAGCTTCTAAGCTTGATTGCAGTTTGTCTTTTATGAACATTATGGTTTGGGGCTTTACTCACCGCTCTCTGATTCACCTTGAGTTTATTCTTTTTATCTGTATGGTGTTTCACAGGTGGAAGTCCAGTTTTGTCAGCAATGTTTATTGAAGAGGTTACCATTTCCCCATTTGATAGCTTTGATTTCCTTGTTGAGTATCAGTTGACCATAGATAGCTGGGTCTATTTCTGGGTTCTGAATTCTGTTCCATTGGTCTATATGCTTGTCATTGTACCGGTACCATGCTTTTTTAGTTACTCTGCTGTGTAGTAGGTTTTGAGGTCAGGAATTGCTATGCCTCCTACCGCATTTTTGTTTCTTATAAGTGTTTTGCTTATTTGGGTCTCTTGTTTCTCCAAATCAATTTGACAATTTCCCTTTCAATCTCCTAGAAAAAGGATTTTGGTGTCTGGATTGGGATTGTGTTGAACACGTAGATTGCTTTTGGTAGGATTGTCATTTTCATGATAGTGAGTCTTTCTATCCATCAACAGGGCACATTTTCCCCATTTCTGTAGGTCTTTTATTGTGTCTTGCAAAAATGGTCTGTAGTTTTCTTTGTATAGGGATTTTGTATCTTTAGTAAGGTTACACTCCCAGGTATCTCAGTTTATGGTTGGCTATTGTAAATGGTATTGCTTTCTTGATTTTCGTCAGAGTTCTCTTTGTTTCTGTACAGGAATCCTATTGATTTTTGGATATTGGTCTTATATCCTGCCATTCTCATAGTAGCTCATCTTGTTCATTAAGTAGCCTCTTAAATATTTGATTGAAACACTCATGTTAGTAGTGATAACTTAAATGTTAGCTATGTGAAATCTTAGCATATTACTTTGATAATTGCTCAAAAATATTGTTTGACCACTTGGGGTAAATTTTACTAGAGATTTTGTTGTTGCTTTATTTAGAGATTTTATGCAATATTTAAACATGAGACATTTCTGAGGCTCTTGTAATGAGCTTTCATGAAACTTACCCTAAGAAATCTTAGTTTATTCACTTTGGTCAGGGTATCTAAAGTTTCTGTTTACTATTTCCTTTGTCTTTTTAATTGTACTACAGTGTATATTTCTATAAAGATGGGTTTTTAATGCTGGAAATCTTTGTTATGATTATGATCTCCTGTTCCTTTTCCCTAGTATTGCAGTTAGTGAAGCCCACCCACTAAGTACTTCGATAAAAGAGACTTGTTCCCATTCCTTTTCTAGGCTGGGCTGCCAAGCCCAGAAGGTTTCTATTATTTTTCCTTTTTCCATTAGTAGGAGTTACTAAGGCAGCGGTAAGGTTTTCTTCAACTTTGTCAGCTCTCCAAAATTTAGATGCTAATGATAACTGACCTTTAAAACTTAGCATAGTTACATTTATTCCTTAATGTATTCTTATTTATGTTTCTATAGACAGTTTGCCTTTTTTATACTTAAAATGTGAATTGTAATGTCATTGTCAAGTTGGAAAAGATCTCAACCGAAATCAACCATAATTAAGAGAAAAGCATTGTTTGTCTACAATGTTTGGTAATTCTTCTTTTATGGTCACTGATGGCAGTTAAACAGTTAAAAGGATAAATACTGATGATTTGGATTTATTAATCTCTGGCTTAAAAATATTTTAATTTTGTTTTACAGTTTAAATAACCAGACATGCACCCTCAATTCTGTTTTTAAGTTGTCAAATGGAAATACATATCTAAATGTATTTATTATTTCTCTACAAAGTCTACTGATTTAAGACATTTGGGTGTTTCCCCATTCTGACTTGCTCTAGTTTTTCTACATTTCACTTGGTAGCTTTAAGA
Source organism: Elephantulus edwardii (assembly GCF_000299155.1). Lineage (NCBI taxonomy): Eukaryota > Metazoa > Chordata > Mammalia > Macroscelidea > Macroscelididae > Elephantulus > Elephantulus edwardii. The sequence continues at coordinate 32,633,795 of NW_006399760.1, forward strand.
TAAGAATATGCAGCCTCTTTCTTGTATTTTGCTTGACTTAATGGTGGAATTTAGGACTTGCTCATAATTTGGCTGTTTAAGTTCTGCTTCTGCCTTCGCTTTGATCAGTGCTACCTGTCCCTCCTTTGTCCATCAAGAAAAGTGTCAAGAAAGTGGAGATTCACTGTGTCTTTTTTTCATAATTTTGGTTCAGAACCTTGAACAGGGAGAACTGGGCTGCAGGCCTGTCTGGTATCTCTAGGTCAGCAAGCTAAATCTCACTGTCATTTTCTGCATTTGGGTAATAATACTTACATGTTAATTATTTTCTATATTCTTAACTATAAGCAGCCAGGAACTTTTAAAACCACTTTTTATTTAGAATCTTCTCTTTGTAGACTATTCTGTTTTTTACAAATGGATAGAGAAGCTGTGGTATAGTTACACATTGGAATACTACGCTACATTGAAAACAAGGAACTCATGAAATATTTTGCAAAATGGGTGACCCTGGAGGACATTATGCTGAGTGAAATATCTCAGTCACAAAAGGACAAATACTGCATAGTGCCACTGTTGTAAAACAGGATTGACATCGGGGTTGGAGGGAGACTTGGAAAGATAGGATAAATAATGTATACTGCATTGAAACAGACGAGTGAGAAAACTGTTTAAAAGGGATATATGATTAGGTATTATTGTCATGATAGGAGTCCAGAATGATAGTGGAGTGAACTTGGAGGGAGGGTTTGTATAACAATGAAAGAATTTTTCTTTTAATTTTAAAAGAGAAGAGTGAACTGGGCCAGGGGAGGTTAGGCTGGGAAAAAATTGCAACAATGAGTGAATGGAAATCCAAAGTCTCTATGTTGTTGTTATGTGCCATGGAGTCGTTTGGGACTCATAGCGACCCTATGTACAACAACCCTAAACCCTGCCCTATCCTGTGCCAGTCACATCTCTATAAACTCATTAAAATTAATTTTTAAAAAACCCCAATTTCATTTTTTAGAAAAAGAATTTACTAAAATAGCCAGTATTTATCAAAGAGAAAAAACAAAACAACAAGATACTTATTTAGAGGACTATAAATAGAAAAGTAACAAAAATTTTAAGACTTCAACTACTTTTTAAAATTGAGATGGTTTATGTATCATAAAGTATAACCTCTAAATGTATATAATTCAGTGGCTTGGTAGTACATTCACACAGCTGTGCAATTATCACCTATATTAGTGATCATTCCCTACCTTACTACTCTCCTCCCACCACCTCCTCCCATCCCTTCTTTCCCTCAAATCCTGGCATCCACCAGTCTTAATTTTTGACTGTATCAATCTGCCTATTCTGGATATTGCACAAAAATGGCATCAGTGGTCTTGTGTGTGGTTTTTTTTTTACTTGTCATAATACTATCAAAGTTTATTCATATTATAGTAAGAATCAGTACGTCATTCCTTTTTATGACTGAGTAACATTCCTGTCTATGGATAAATCACATTTTTCTTATGTTATGAATTTGATCATAGAGTTTGCAAAGTTTCTACTTTCGTCTATTGTAAACAGTACTTCTAGGAATATTTGTGTCTAAGTTTTTGTATGTGCATTTATTTTCATTTCTTTAGTGTATTTAGAAGTGTAATTTCTGGGTCATATGATAGCTGTGAGGTTAACCTGTTTAGCAAATGCTGGGTTATTTTCCAAAGCAGCTGTGCCCTTTTCTATTTTACCAATAGTGATGCGAGTTCCAGTTTCTCTACATTCTCATCAATAACACATGTTGTTTTCTCTCTTCACATATAGCCATTCTTAGGATTATTAAGTGGCATCCCATAATTTTGATTTTACATTTTCCAGTGATTAAAAGCATTGAACATCTTTTATGTATTTATTTATTATTTACATAACTTTTTTTGAGCTATGTCTAGTCAGAGTTTTGCCCATTTTTTTAATTGACTTATTTCAAACATTTTTATTGCAACTATTATAATCACTTTGGGCAAAGAGGATTTCCTAAAAAGAAATAATGTGTTCGTGATCAATATGGAGAATTAACCACCACACAGCATATAAAAACAGCAGAGCTGTTTGAATAAACAAAAACAACCCAACAATATGTATTACTGGAATAGTGGCAAATTAGTTTGTGGCTTTAGTGTTAGAATTTAAAGCATTATTAATGTTGGTCATATTTTGCTGTTTTTTAGCATGATGATAGTGAAGTTTGTAGTGGTGCTATCTGTGGTTTGCCATACCTTCTTATTTGTACTGTTTGATATGGTGACCACTAGGCACCAGTGGCTTTATAAATTTAAGTTTACATGAATTAAAATAAGAAATTTTGCTCTTTAATCAAACTAGCTGCATATGCCAGAATGT
>NW_006399760.1:32636739-32638051 GCF_000299155.1 Elephantulus edwardii
ATATTTTTAGCAATCCTAATACGTCTAAAGTAATTTGCAATGGAATGTTTTGTTCATGTTGCTGTTGCTGAACCTCACGTGGTTCAAGCTCACTTTATTTATGGGTTAGTTGCCTAGTGGTGAGGAGCTGTACTGTCAGCCCAGAGATACACAGTTTGAAGCCACCACCTAGCTGCTCCACAGGAGAGAGATGGGCAGTCTCGTCCCATGTGATTTACTGCCTCTGAAAACTTGCTGGAGGGTCAGCTATGGCTCAGTTGTCTCCATGCTACCTAACAACAACAACCCCTTCTATGGAATAACTCATGTTTTCAAGGCCTACAGTAAATGTTTAAGAAAACTTGTTGAAGGAGTTTTGGTGGTACAGTGGGTTATGTGTTGGTCTGCTAATAGAAAGCTGTTCTGTGGGAGGAAAGTGAGGCATTCTGCTTCTGTAAGGATTTACAGCCTTGGAAACCCTATAGGACAGTTATACTTTGTTCTTTAGTGTGACTGTGAGTTGAAATCAACTTGATGATAGTTGGATTTTTTTTGTATAGTCTTTCTGAAGCACTTAGGTCCTGTTGAGTCAACTCTGACTTATAACAATACCATGAACAATGAATGGATCTTAATGTGCCCTGTCTTGTACCATCTTCATCATCTCTGCTCTATTTGAATGTATTGTTACGGTCACAGTGTTTACGAATCTTGTTAAGGGTCCCTCTCTTTTACTGACTTTACATCTTTACAAGCATAATGCCTTTTCCCAAGAACTGGCACCTCCTAAACATGTCCACAGTATGGGAGACAAGTTTCATCATCTTTGCCTCCAAGGATGACCCTGGTTATGCTTTCTTCAAGACAGATTTTTTTTCCTCTGGAAGTCCATGAGATAGTCAGTATTGTTCTTTAGCACAATTCAAAGGCATAGATGATTCTTCTGTTACTGTTAGTCATTGTCTAACGTTCAGATACACAGTAAGTAATAGAAAAGATCATGCTTGAATCAGGTGCACTTTAGTCTTTAAACTGATATCATTACTCCTTAGCACTTTGGAAAGTTCCTTGATAGCAGATTTTCCCAGGACAACATGTTTGTTTCTATTTTTTTGACGTCAACAACCTGCGTTATGCAGATGACACAACCCTGCTCGCTGAAACTGAGGAAGACCTGAAGCGTTTGCTGCAGAAGGTCAAGGACTGCAGTCTTCAATAAGGATTGAAGCTCAGTATCAAGAAAACAAAGATTCTCACCACTGGGCCAATTGGCAGCATCAATATGGATGGTGAAGAGATTGAGATAGTTAACAGTTTTAGTTTACTTGGCTCC
>NW_006399760.1:32638866-32669050 GCF_000299155.1 Elephantulus edwardii
AGGACTTTTGTTTTCTTGATGTTAAGGTGTAACCCATATTGAAGGTTTTAGTGTTTGGTCTTCTGCAGCAATTATTTCAAGTCCTCTTTACTTTCAGCAAGCAAGGTTACATCGTCTACGTAACACAGATTCTTGACTCCCCCTGATTCTGATGCTACATTCTTCTTATAATCCAGCTTTTTGGATGATTTGCTCAGCATGCAGATTGAGTAGGTATAAAGAATGGAGATCACTCCAGCACAAACCTTTGTTGATTTGAAACATGCAATATTGCTTTGCTGTGTTTGCATAGTAGCTTCTTGATTGATGTATAGATTTTATAGGAGCACAAATAAGTGTTCTTTGATTCCCAGTCTTCTTATTGTTAGCCATAATTTATTGTGATCCACAAAGTCAAATGCCTTTCCTATTCATTTAAATAAACACAAGTAGACATCTTTTTGGTATTCTCTGCTTTCTGTCAATATCAGTCTGGTATTGGCAGTGATATTCCTGATCCCATGGCCTCTTAAATCTAGCTCAAATTTCTGGCAGTTTTCTTTTGATGTGCTTGTCTAGACATTTTGGAAATCTTCATAAAGGTTTTACTTGCGTGTAATATTAATGATGCTATTTGAAAATTTCTACATTCTTTTGGGTATGGGAACAAATATGGATCTCTTCTTCACTTGGCCAAGTAGCCATCTTCCAAATTTCTTGGCATAGACTGAGCGTGTCCAAGACTACATTTTATTGAAACCTGACATTTGGTATCCTGTCAGTTCCTGGGACCTGTGTCTGCCAGTGCCTTCAGTGCAGCCTGAACTTCTTCCTTCATTACCATTGGTTTTTGATCATTTGCTGTTTCCAGAAATTGTTCTGTGTTAGTTATTTTAAGTAGGTTACTCTGTGTATTCCTTCTACCTTCTTTTAATGATGCACGTTTCATTCAATATTTTGTTCACAGCATTCTTTTCAATTACAGCTTGAGGCTAGACTTCACTTTTCAGTTCTTTCAGCTTGAGAACTGTTGAGGATGTCCTTCCCTTTTTCTTTTCAGACTCCAACTCTTTGTTCATTTCACAATAGTACTTTTTTTGTCTTCTCGAGCTGCTCTTGAGTTTGTTGTTGTTTTGTTTGGGTCCATTTCTTATCTTGGAATTAGCTTTTTTTGGTCCTAAATTGCACAATTGTTCCAGTTTTTAACATTAGTTTAATAAGGTTTTCTCAGATGTTGCCTAATTTCCAACAAGGTAGTACCATTCTAAAGATTTACTGTGTCTAAAACTCAGTGGATGATGGCTTAGTTGGAATTGACTTAACCACTGAAGTAGTTTCCATTTAGGGAATTCTTGATTCCTTCTCTATTTTTTCCCCTTTTCTGTTACAACCATGTAGTTCTTTCATGCTTAAGTGCTTTTGTTTTGCATAGCTTTCATTTTGTCCTTTATTCTTGAACTTGATGTTGATATTTTAAAAATATTTGGTTCCTAAACATCTCATAGGAAACTCTGGTGACTTAGTGTTTAAAGAGTTATGCTGTCAGCCTAAAAGCACACACTTTGAATCCATCAGGTGCTGTACAGGAGAAAGATAAGCAGTTTCCTCCTGTGCAATTTACTGGCTCTGAAAACCTACTGGAAGATCAGCTGTTCTTTTCAGATTTGACAGTGCATAACAACATAACTATCTTATATAAATTTTGTGAAGCTATACAGTCTTATGCACAGTAATTGATGCTAGCTAAGCACGTGTGACAAAATCTCTAGAATCATACTTCCTGTTCATTTGACATATTGAAGAGCAACTAACCTTTTGTGCATTAAGATAGTACTAAATAAGTAGGGTTTTTTGTTTGCTTTTATGTTTTGTAGTATCTGGAGCTTTTTTATGTCTAATATTAAAATTTAAGTAACAATATTACTAGAATTATTAAAACTTTTAAATATTGAATTTATTAACACTCTAAAATACAACTGAATTTAGAATCATACTGCTTTGAGGACTTGTACTGAGCAAACTAGAATTAGAGAAATAAGAGAGAATCCAAAAGGTACTGGTTTTCATCATAGTTCTGAAAAATCTTTTAAAAACAACCAACAACAATCTGTATCATCTTACTAGAATTTTCTTTTCCCATCTTGGTGCCAGGTGTACTGATAATTTGTACTGTGTGCATGTGTGAACATTAAACACAACAACACAATATAAAGGTGAATAATTGCACATTTTCAAAGTCTCTTGATACTGAGCTAAGCATAGTATTTCTACATGTTTTTGAGAACTGAAAGATTTAGATTCTGTAGTCCAGAGACTGTATTGCAAGATATTTATACTTTCTGATGTAGCGCTTCTAACCTATCTATTCTTAGGGAAATTTTCCCCTCTGATTTGCATAGACTTTAAACTTCTAATAACTAAAATATCTGGTCCTTGTTGGATATGCACATATGCCTTTCTGTAAGAAGATTTTACCTAATAAGGCCTCTAGGATATTTCCTGGATAAAGACAATGACAGTTGACCTTTATACCATATTGAATATTTAAAAATAGGCTTTATTGTTTTATACCTATATTGTGAGCATGATTCCGTTATTTTCTACAGGTATACATGGTAAACAGAAGATTGTCTGGGTCTGTAAATGCTGAAAATTGATAAATAACCAAGTGTAAAGTAGCCTTGGTGGCATGGTGTTTGAGACGTCAGCTGCTAACTAGAAGCTCAGCAGTTCAAACCTGCCAGCTATTCTTTGGGAAAAATATGTGGTAAAGGCTAACCAGACTCCAAATCACTGATATTGAGTTGATTCTTACTGATAGTGACCTTCAGTTTGGCTTCCAAAGCTGTAAGTCTTCATGAGAAGAGACTGCCTGTCTTTTTTTCAAGGCGTTGCTGGTTGATTTCAACAGCCGACAGTGCACATCCTTTGAGTTAGCAGTGCACCACCCTGCTGACTACAACACCACCAGGACTTGGAAACTTTGCTTTACAGCATCTCTGTGAGACACAATTGACTGAATAGCAACCGTGTTTTGTATTTGTGTGCTTTCCCCCCCTTTCTTTTAGAACCTCAACCCATTTAGCCACTTGTTATAAGGGAGTTGGCTATAGTAGGAAAAGTTGAGTAATCAGAATAAAAGATACTAAGATACTATATGCTGCCTAAACCTCACCCCCTATTTTTTTTATGATAGCATAAAAAAATAAAGAGAAGAAAAGCCCCATATGGATGATCTCGTTTTTCTACATATGTGAGTTCCCATTGCTCTATGATACTGGAAGCCTGATAAGGCCTCACTCCATCTTTTGTAAAGTCATTGTGCAAAAGGCACTATTCCATGTGTTTTACATGGATTAGATAATTTAATCTTTATGATAACTCTGTGGGTCAAGTTTTAATTTGAATCTTATTTTACTGATGAGAACAGAGAAACAGCAAGAGGTTATGTTTTGATTGGTTGAGAAAAGAATTTTGAACAGAGGTTCACAGAAGCCTAACTCTATTTCTTCTAGAAGTATTGATTTAATAGTCAGTGTTTACATTGACTTTTCAGAGCATAAGTCTCTACTATGTGTATAGTGCACACACTTGCTTGTACATGTATGGAATGTCTCAGGAAGGATACAGATGGAATTAGTAGTTGTAGCTGCCTCTAGGGTAAAGAAATCATATGTAGGAATGCACACTCTGATGTGATACAATTTTCCCCTCTCCATGTACATATGTTACTTAAATAACACTTTCAAGATCAAATTAATTTATCTTTTGATTTTTTTCCCCTTGAAACTATGTTTTCAGTAATGGAAAGCATTTCAAAGGAAATGAGGGGGTAAAAAAATTAGTTACTGTAGATTTTGCTGCAGTTCAAGGAACACATAAATCCCAAGGGAGTCTCTGACTCTGGTGGGATGAGGTTCATTTCTTCAGATTCATGCATCTTATAGGTTCTTTCTAGCTGGCAGCACACACTGGAAGTTGAACAGCAAATTCTCACTAAACCAGGAGGAAAACAAAAGTATGTCCTTTATGTCCTATGAGTCACAGAAAGGTTAAGTCATCTAAAAGTTTATTGTATGGAAAGTGGTAACACTGTGATTTCAAGTGCGGTCTGCTGAATCCTACTTCATCCCCACTCCTGCCCTTGTCACTCACTGTGCTATCTGAAATTGACTCTCATTGTAAACCATTAACACTACCATATATGATTTCACACTTATTTTATAAATTCACCCTTACAAGATTGTAAGCTCCATGAATGATGTGCTGCATCTTCTCTCTTTATCATTCTGGTTTTAGAGTCTGTTACAAACTTCTGGCATGTTCTCTGTGCCACTGTATGTTTTTGGTTGAATAAGTAAAAGTCACTTCATATGTCTCTGTCTGAAGAGTGGAAAATGGAACATGGGGGCATAAGGCCATAAATCTCTCTCTGAAAGGGCCAGAAGGAGTAAAAATAGCAAAGTCCCATGGTGCCTCTGTTGTTGACTCACAGTTGTACTGAGAATGGGGTTTATTAGGGAAGTAAGTTGGAGAGTGGAGGAGGCAAAGAATATCACCCAAACAGGTCCTGGTTTTAGCCCAAATTCCAAGGCACAATTTCTCAATTAGTCCAGACTCTGGTTTCAGTTCAGCAGTCAAATCCACATCATCTATCAAGGTTTGCTTCAGAGCAGTTATATGTCAGTTTCTCCTTAAAACATCTGGCAAGAATAGCAAAAAGCTTTAACTGTAGCCTTTATCTCAGAGCTCCTCTGCTTACACCTTGTCACAGTTTCTCCACAGCAGTGCCACAGTCTCTCCACCATCAGGGTTTCACACTCTCCAGGGTTTTGCCCCAGTCTCCCTTAAGTCTTGCCCTCACAAGTCTTGCCTGCCTCAAGTCTCTGTCATCTCAAGTCTTGCCTGCCTCACATCTTGCTGCTCAGTGTGGGAAACACTTTCTCTTATACTGATACCACATCTGTTGGTGATTTGCAAGACCATGTGCCTGCAGTTAATGTAGCTGGAAACTAGAGAGGGCTAACTGTAATGGCTTAAAAAAAAACCAACCAGCCAACTTTTAGACTAACAGCACAGGCCCATTGCTGAATTTGTACATGAAACCAGGATCTCTTTCACAAGTAAAGCATTGAGCTATATAGTTGACATTATCATCTGTAAAATGGAGGAATTATACTAACATTTCTTTAAAGCGTATTGGGTTTCGGTATAAAATTTATATGGCCAAAGATTTTGGTTTTTTTTATTTTATTTCAGTCACAAATATGAGTTGTTCTTATGTGCCATAGAGTCACTTGTGATTTGTAGCGTCCATATATACAGCAGCTCTGAACCCTGCACTATCCTGAGCCAACCTCATTGTCTCTGACACACCCAGGTCACTTTACTAATCACATTACCCCAGCCACTGTGTCAGTCCATCTCATCCAGGGACTTTCTCTCTTAACTCTATTCCTACCCCCTCCCAAGCATGATGTCCGTTTCCAAGGACTTGTCACTCCTTGCAGCATACCCAAAGTATGTGTGAAGGAGCCTCAGAATCCAATGAGCAGCCTGCTTTCACTGTCTCCAGAATGAACTTGTTTGTTCTTCTAGCAGTCCATGATAAAGTCAGTGCTTTTCTCCAGCCCCATAGCTCAAAAACATTAATTCTTCTATCGTCCATAGTCATTGTCCAGCTTTCTGATGTCTGGCAAGTAATTGCGTGGCTATAGTCTTTGCAGTTATGTGCTGTGTATGCATCAGAGAGTTGGACAGTGAATAGGGATGATAGAAAGAGAATTGATGCCTTTGAGCTGTGGTGCTGGAGAAGAGTGTTGAATATACCATGGACTGCTAGGAGAACAAACAGGTTTGTCCTGGAGAGGGTGAAGCCTGAATGCTCCTTGGAGTCAAGGATTCTGAAGCTTTGTTGGGCATACTTTGGGCATGTTGTAGGGAGGGACTGGTCCTTGGAGAGGGACATCATGTTTGGGAGAGTGGAAGGACGGCAGAAGAGAGGAAGACCCTCGATGAGATGGATCGATTCTGTGATTGGAGTGATAGGAATGAGTGTGTTTGAGACGATGAGGTTGGCACAGGATAGAGCGGCGTTTAGGGCTCTTGTACATAGGGTTGCTATGAGTTGCAAATGACGTGATAGCACACAACAACAACAACAAAATACATTGCCATATGTAATCTAATTACATTGTGTTTATGATGAATTGATATTTTTAATTTATTTACTTTTAGACATTTATTTCATTTGAAAGAAAATTTTCAAAAAATTGTAGGATATTGTAAAGTATTTAAATTGTCATATCCAAACTTCTTTTTTAAATTTTATTTTAATGAACATTTACAGAGATTTTAGATTTCCATTCATTCATTGTTGTATTTTTCTCCCTACCCACCCCTCCCCCCCAGTTTACTCTTCTCTTTGAAAAGTAAAAGAAAAATTTCTTCATTGGTATACATTTCTTTCCACCCCCCACACACCCCCAAGTACACTTCACTATGCAACCTTCATTCTGTACTCTTGTCATAATTATAAGACCCAGTCATCTATCACTTTTAAACTGTTCTCTTCCTCATCTGTTTCAATGCAGTATATATAAATTATCCATTTTTTCTCATTATTACCCTAACCCTGATGTCAGTCCAGTTCTACAACAGTGGCAGTATTCAAACTTTTTTTGAAAGGCAGGAGTAGCATCCCCTTCCTAAACAACATGGAAACTTTATGAACTTTGATAAATGATGATAGTTATAGAAAGGTTTCAGAACTTTTGTTTATAGGGTCACTATGAGTCATGCTCGACTCGACAGCAATCAACAACAACAACAATAATTAAAAATAATATCTTGGTTTTTAAATATATGTAGATCAGAAAATTGTATGACTGTTAAATAATGTATGAAGAATGGATAAAAAGTGATTGTGTCATACATGCAATTTTTTCTTTAGGATTATTACTAGATAAATAAATTTATGAAGTCAAGAAACAAATAGTATATGACTGACCATTTGCATCAAATCTGATGGGTTAAAATCCCTGCTATTTTGTTGCTCATGTAGAAAAACTGTTACTTAGTTGCTTATGCTGGCTATTTTGTTTGCAGGAAAGTGAAGACTTAAAGGATAGAATTTTGAATAAGTAGGAGACTCATAAGGCTTCATGACAATCAGATATTTTCGAATAGTGTGAATTACAAAGGTGCAGACAAAGTGGATTGTTCAGAACAGAATGACTCATATTCCATCTTTTTATTAAATATGACTCTACTAAACAATAAGGCAGATAATGTTAAATAAGCCGAAATAACTAAGTACCTGCCACCTGGTGAAATGATTTTGAAAAGTAATCCAGAAAGACACTTGAAGGTTGTACTGATCGGCATCACCAGAAGGAAAGCCATTCTGTCTTGCTGGGGATGATCCATCTTGAGCATGAACAGCTAGATCATAGGCCATACAAAGTGTGAGGGTGGTTTTAATCCTGTAAGAGGACTAAGAGTATTTTAATTATGTTGTTGTTGTTATGTGCTGTCGAGTCTCTTGTGACTCATTGAGACCCTATATATAACAGCCCTAAACTCTGTTCTGTCCTGTACCAATTGCACTGCCTCTGACATGACTAAATTCTATAATCATCGAATGATTAATAACAAAAAACACAGAAAATGGTTATAGACAGAATTGTGGCAACCTTCTTAACATGAAGCACTATCTTTCCTGTAACATTAGAATCATGTACCTGTTTCCAGCTGTGGGTTAAGTTTTTTATGAAACATGTGATTGTCTTTAGAAGAGATTTAACTATAAATAAGAATGGGATGGAGAAGCAGTCTGAAGTTGTAATTTGTCACCCTATAGTAATGGCAAGACATGCACATCAACTGGTATAATAGTTGCAAGTAAAAAAAATATTTTTTAAAAAGTGCATTTATAGAAACTTTACAATAATTCAGTATGCTTTCTAATTGACAATTTTATTCATGTTAACTTTTTAAGACTGGATAATGTTATAAGGGAGCTCTGGTGGCTTAATGGTAAGATGCTTCACTGCAACGCCAAAGATGTTTGAATCTACTGGCTGCTCTGTGGAAGCAGCATGGACAGTCTCTTGTGTGATTTACTGCCTCTGCAAACCTGCTAGAGGGTCAGCTGTGGGTGGATTCTGACATAGCAGCACACAACAACAATGCTGAATAAATTTTGTACGCTAGTAAACAGATGAGGAAAAAAAAATCTGACTTTTTTAGGCTTTCATAACTAGTGAGTACTAGAATAAAAATCCAAACCTTGGTTTTTCTGGTGAAAAAAGTATGTCTTGAAATAGGACCAGGTAAGGCAGGCTCTGTGACCTTGAAAGCTTGTCTTCTCCTAGCACTTTTGTGGCATGGGAGAAGGCATTGCAGCTTTGAAACTTATTTTTCATTTCTGGATCTTTTTATTTCCCTGAGTATTAGAATATTTGAGCTACTCTTTTTTAATGACTATTTTTCATGAAGGCTTGGAGTTATGCTTTTATAGTTACAAGGGTGGTTTTGATATGGCCTCAATATGTTAGTCTTTTGCTTTTGTGTTCTTGACAAATTAAGGGACCTTTTTAGGGGAAAGAAAATGGTCTGTATCCTTGTTTATGTTGTATATATTTCTTCATTCCTTTAGTGGAGTACATGTGGAATACTTGAAACCATCCTTTATTTTCTGAAATGATCCTTATACATTGGGATTACTCTCGTCATTGAACTGCTTGTCTGTCTTTGCCCTTCTGGAGGTGACAGGTGGTTTCTTGCAGAGAACCAAGATGCTAGGCTAAAACCAAGTACAAAGCCAGATGTAAAACTAGATTTTCAGAGCCCCTGCTCTCTCTGTTCAAATGATGTACATGTCTTTTCAGTGTTTATATTTCAGGAATTAATTTTGTTCTCTTGCTGCCCTTGCCTCCCAGATTATTCATATTGCTTGGAGGCAAACTATTTGCACTAATCCTTTGTGTTACTGTATTTGGATACTAATTGAGGTTTGAGTCCACTCAGGGATGCTTTTCAGGGAAGACCTGAACATCCACTCTGAAAAACAAGTATTGTAAATGCTGTTGGAGTACAGTTCTGCTCTACTATACATGACATCAACATGAATTGTGATCTTCTAGTTTGGTTTATTCCTGGTTTACAGACTTTGTTGTTGTTCATTTGGAATCAGAAGATGTATCTTTTGAGATTATTTTTACCAAACACAACTAAAGTACATAGGTTGAAAATACAAGTACAGCAAAACTTTTAAGTGTAGTTGGATGACACTGAGGTGAGCAGGTACCTGAATCCCTCAGATCAGAGCTCTAGAGCTTGGGGCACAACATCCCACTCCTGACCTCAGTTTCTGCCCATGAGAAAACAGCTAACTCATAATGTAAAACTTGTTTATTCAATACTTTAAAGGGAATAATTAGAGAAAAATCTTATTCTCAGATTGTCTTTTTAAATAGACACATTAGAGTTACTGGCTCAAAATATTTTCAGTTAATTTAAGGGTATGTAAATCATTAAAACCAGATGGCATCTACCTAGGATCTTTGAAGGGTGAAATTGGAATGCTTGTAGCCAAATGTATAAATTTAGCTTATAAACAGTTATTGTGCCAGCAGATTGGTAGTTTCAAATGTGAGCATATTGAAGCAAAGGGATTCAGAACATTACTTGTCCATCTTTCTTTTTATGTTTTGCTTTGATGCTGCTCCTGTCATAATGGACCTGGTTATCTAATTGAATTAAAAAAATTAAAAAAAAAATTCCAAACTCTGGAGAGTAAACAAATGTGATATATCAGATATTTTTTGAGAGACTTGTAAGGCAGAAGTATAAAATAGATATGTTTTTCTTAGCCTTTCAAAAAGCCTTTAGCAGAGTCCCACTTTTACTGATTATTTTTTAACAATGCTTTTGGTTTCTAAATGGTGAGAATGCCTGATTTTTCCTAGGTGGTTGAAATTTGGAAATGAGAATTAACAACTAGGGATAAGGAAGCATTGGTTTTGGTTTTTTAAAAAAAAATCAAGGAAGACATGTATATAGTAGGGTTTTCAGGAATCAGTGTAGTGAATAGTTCTAGAATTCTATGTAATCTGTCTTCTGGAAGTTAAAAAACCCACTAAATTTTCAGTAGAAAATAGATGAAATTGTCTCCTGTATGTTCTCCTTGTGCCTGGGTTCTCTCTACTTCATTTACATTGCTAGTCTTTATTTTGTAGAAAAATTTTAGTTGGTTCTTAGACTTGAAAGAGATGGTGGTGTGACAGATATTTAACTTCTGAATGAAAATTGGCAGTTCTAATCCACCAACTGTTCCACAAGAGAGAAGTAAGGTAGTTTCCTCTCAGAAAGACTGTAGCCTTGAAAACCTGATGGCAGGTTGCCCTGTATGGAAAGTGACTTGAACCAAGTGAGTTTAGAGAGGAGTGAGTTGAGTTGTTTTCATATTTCAGTTGATGGCACTTGATCCTCATTGGCCCAAAGCAGTGCTCTTTTCCTTTTTATCTCCATCCCCTACACCAGTCCCTCCCCCATGCACAGTTATCCTATTGTGTTTAGTATGTGTGTCCTTTTGGTTTTTTGTGTATGATCATGTATAATGTGTATTTTGTAAGTTAGCTGCTAACCTCAAGGCTATGTGCAATTTGAACTATTGAGCAAAAAAGAAAGATGAAGCAGTCGGCTTCCAGGAGGTACAGCCTTGGAAACTATGAGGCAGTCATCGCAGGGTCATTGTAAGTTGAGCAAATGGAATCATGGTGGACTTATAACAAAATATTATATTGATTGTTATATAAATGAGATTGTTCTCATTCAGCCTATATTTTCACTCTGAATTTTTTTTTAAATTCCATCCTTGTTGTTATGTGAATATTAAGATATTGATTCAGACTGCAGTTAAGTTATTTATGTTTATCTCACTTCATCACTACTCCTCCTTCTCTATAAGACCATCTTTCTATGATGGTCATCTGGATTGCTCTCACCTCCCATTTATCTCAGGAGGCTTCATATCTCAAGACTTATGTATGTCTTTGTGTGTGTGTGTGTGTGTGTGTAATATATATATTACACACACACACACACACAATTTTTTATATATATACATATATAATTTGTAAGCAGGAGTGGCATCCACTTCCAAAACAAGATGCCTCTGGAAACTCTATGAACTTTGATGAATGTTGATAGTTATAGAAAGGCCTTTTTGTTCATAGGGTCACTATGAATCGTGTTCAACTCTACCGCAATCAACAGTAACATATGTATATATGAAATAGTTAGGACCTGAATTGCTGGATCATGGTATATTAGTACAATTAATTTGCACAAACCATGACAGGTGTTCTCCACAATAACTTCATTCATTTTCATAGCCCCATACCATACCAACACTTGGCATGTTCCATCTTTGCCATTGTTTTGTTGTTGTTAGATACCATTGAGCCAAATTCCAACTCACGGCAACCTTGTGCACAGTAGGATGAAACACTGCTCAGTCATGTACCATCCCCATGATGGATTGTATTGCCTCATTTTGAGTGGTTGAGTTTTCATTAGCTGATTTTCAGAGGTAGATTGCCAGAAATTTCTTCCTAGTCTGGAATCTCTGCTGAAATCTAGAAATAAAGAGCTCTTCATATTGTATGAAGTTTGACCTCTTGTAACTTCATATTGTATTTGTTTGACTTACACATGTATTCCTCTCTTTACCTGCTGATCTTTTCTCAGTATCCTATATTGCAAATTTAATACATGTAATTTTTCCTATTTTTCTGTTAAGAGTTCTTATTGTTTATATTGACTTGAAGAACATACTCATATTCTAGATTTTCACTTGTTCTCTTGTTGTTGCTATTTTTAGCTGCTGTTGAGTATGACTCATGAGCAACAGATCTGAGCCTTATGCTATCCTTTGCCATCCTCAGCACCTATGATATGTTTAAGTCTATTGCTGCAATCATTGTGTCAGTCCATCTCGTTAACGATGTTCCTCTCTTTCTCTAACCCTCCATCTTTCTGAGCATGATATCCCTTTCCAAGGAATAGCCTCTCCTAGCAACATGCCCAGAGTATGTGAGACAAAGCTTTGCCATCTTTTGCTCCAAGGAGCAGAGACTCTGGCTGCACTTTCTCCAAGACATACCTGTTCATTCTTTTTGCAGTCCATGGTATATTCAGCACTCTTCAACACCACGACGTAAAGGTATCTATTCTTTTGTCATCCTTTTTCACTGTCCAGCTCTCAAATGCATAGCAGATGATGGAAAAGACCATGGCCAGAATCAGGTGAACCTTAGTCTTTAAACTAGCATCACTGTTCCTTAGAATTTTGTAGGGGTCCTTGACAGCAGACTTTCCCAATGCATCAAGTCTTCTGATGACTATATTACCAAGCGTGTTGATTGTGGATCCAAGTAAAATGAAATAATTGACTGCTTGTTCAAAGAACCCTGTAAGAGTCTCCCAGTCTCTTTTTTTGACTCTTAACTTTCTATTGATGTTATCCATTGACATGTTTCTGTTAAGTCCTGTTGGGTGGGAGTCATCTCACATCTGTCCCTCCAGTGGGTTTTCAGAGGGAGTAAATCTTGTGGACGGTGATTGCCTATATTTCTCTTATGGAGTAACTAGTGGATTTGAACCATGTGTCTTTGGGTTGGCAGTACAAGACTCCTAGTGAGATGGGATGACACAGTGGCTGCAGCAATGGGATCAAGCATGTCAAAGATGATTAGGATGGCACAGTGTTGGACAGGGTTCAGATCTGTTGCTCATAGGTTGTTTGTGAGTCATACTTGACTTGATGGCATTTAACCACAAGCCACCAAAGCTTTCAGTTGGCATCTCCCCATTGATACAAAATTCATTGGGGGCCCATTTTGGCTTATGGTTGTGGATTTTAAGACCTTCTCTACTTCTGTATCTCAGAATGTTCTCTAACATCTTTTTTTACAAATTGTTTTACCAATTAGAATTCACTGTATTCCACCTGTAGTCCTCCTCATGATACTGCCCTTATGAAAAGTCCTTGGGTGGCCTGCATCGCTTCCAGAGTGCTACCAGAACCCACTCAGGCAATGTGAAGTTTTTATACCATGTGTCTCACACCTTTCTTGCCAAATATATTAGCCTCATTGCTTATTCATCTTGGGTCTCCAATTACCTTGAAGACGATGCTTTATTAATATACTCTCTGACAGAAAAATAAGCATGTGAAGTAATTACAAAAGTATTTTGCTTTAGGGATATTAAAGCCTTGAAAGAAACATTCCTTTTGTTAAGCTATGGGGTTTTTTAAAATGGTAACACTTCTATTTAAATGATAAAATTAATTCATTCTCATTGCTTCAGAAGTCAAATAATTCTGAAAAATTTGAAGTAGGAAGGGAAAAATTCTGAACTCCAATCTTTTTTTTTTCTCCTTTTTAATACTTTTTTTAAATTAAGTATTCATCTAGTTATGAATACATTTTTATTTTTCTCCTTTAACAGTGTTTCCTAACCTTACTGTGTGTGGAATCATCCAGAGGACTTTCAGAAATCCCAGTAGCCCCTCTGTGTCCCAGACCAAATAAAGCTTTTGAAACAAGCTCTGTAGGTGAGTCCAGTGTGCAAAAATAGAAGTGTGGCCCTGACAACATGTGAAGTTATGAAAATGGATCATACAGGCTCTCTTAATATTTTTTAATTTTCTACTAATTGAGATATAAAAATCTAACTTTTAGTTTAATATTTAATTGTGATTATAAACTCCATTTAATTTGAAAATGATACAAAGCAAACCATGCTAGTAATCTTTATTAACATAATACAGAAATGATTTGAAAGTTACTATTCCTGCAAATATAGCAGTCACTTTTGATTTAGATAGTAGTCATAGCTGTATAAAATTATTTCTTTTTTATATTAAGAATTATAGTTTCTTAAAGTTCATAATGGGTATTCAGCATCCTCATAGGGACATTGTGTTTTCTTAAATAACTATCAGGCATTCTTTATTTTATATTTTTTTATTGTGATTTGAGTGAAAATTTACAAATTGCATTATATTTTCATTCAATTACACATATTATGTGTTAAAACATTAATTTTAATTAAGATAATTTATTAATTACATATCTGATCACACCCTTATTATATCTTAATTATCTCTTATCTACTTGTTAAATTTTACCCTGTTCTTCCTTCCTTCCTTTTCCTTCCCTGGTAACCATCCAAGAATGATTTTATCTCTGTGTAGACCTTTCCTTAGCATTATATATTATTGGTCTTGTACAAAGATGATCATTATGTGACTCAAGTCACTTAGAAGAATTTTATCTAGAGTCATCCATTTTGCAATTTTTGCAAATTTTCTTCATTCTTGAGTGTGGCATAATCGTGTGAATGTACCATGGTTTCTTTAGTCAGTTGTCCATTGACGGACACTTAAATTGTTTCTTTTTATCTTCTTGATATTATAAAGAGTGCTGCAGTAATTATGAATGTACACATCACAGTTCTTATTGCTTTATACCTAGTAGTGAGATTGCTAGATCAAATGATGCTTCCACTTTTAGCCATTAAAGGTAGTGTCAGACTATTCCCACCAGCAGTTGCAATAGCTTTCCTATCTCTCCACACCCTTTCCAGCACTTGTTGTTTCCTCTCCCATTGAACTTTGCTTTTACCGTTGAGGTGAATGATACCCCGTGCTTTTGATTTGTGTCTTTCTAGGAGATAGTGGAGAGCTCTGTTGTTGGTGCAGTCCATAGAGTTGCACTGCTAACCCAAAGACGGAGCTGCTTTGGTGGTGATTCATATTTACGAGCTCTTGTGTGGAAGAAGATGGGCACTCCCCTCTCGTGTGGTGTAAAAGCTTTTTTATATACTTGTCTACAGTCTGGTTCATCTATGGTGAAGTGTCTTTGCATGTCCTTTGCCCATTTTGTAATTGAGTTGTTTATGTTTTTTTCTTGTTGTGGTTTCAAGCACTCTTTGGAAACTCACTCAGCTATTACTGTTGCATTGGAACGGACTTCTTTGACCCTCCAGCAGGTTTACAGTTGTCAGGCACTCAGGAGGAGACAGCCATCATTTTCCCATGGAACAAGGGGTGGATTAGAGCTGTCAGAAAAGTGCAGCCTTTGAATTAGCAGCAAAACAATACTCTCTACAGATTGCACAACTGAAAGTGTGTGTGTGTGTGTGTGTGTGTGTGTGTATGGAAATGATCATTTATCTCATTTTTCTTTCCAGCAACCCCTTTTCCTTAAACACATCTTTGGTCTCTCTAGACTTTTATAACAGCAGCCTGTCTTCGGCTCCTGAGAACTAGCCCAGTCCACTTCACAGTTAAATACTTTGTCTCTTCTTCAGCTCCAGGCTTCTGCTTAGCTAGCCACACCATGACTTTCCTCCCACCACCCTGTTCAGGCTTTGCTCAAGAAGATACAGTTGACTTCAAAAGATGTTTTCAGACCTCATCTTACTCAGGAGCATCCGGTTCCATTAACTACTCCTTCTGGTGGAATTTCTTCTCTTCCTTACCTGCTGTTGCTGTTACTTGGCATTGAGTAGGAACTGACTCCTTGATGACCCTTCAGTAAGTTTTCGCACAGCAGGAGAAGGTATTCATTTTTGTCTTGCAGAGCACCTGATGCACTTGAACTGTATGCCTTTGGGTTGTCAACACAATTCTTTACCCACAAGGCTCCCTCCTTACCTGTTAGAATACTGTTTTGTCCCACTTTGTCATCCTTTTTCTTTCTTACTCATTCAGTTCTTGGTTCATCAGACCATCTAACTCCTGCGCTTTAAGGCACTTTCTCTTCCTTTTTGTAGTGTTATACAGGTTCACAGTAGAAAATATGGACTAATAGAAAAGAGTACTTAACTTCCTACCACTTAGAAATAGCATACTGGTTTTATGTCATTATGAACATAGGTTCATGCTGCGTAGAAATAAAAAAAAAAAAAGCCGAAACACACCAAAAACCAAAACACAGACAAATCCCACTGCTGTTGGGTCATTTCTGACTTACAGTGACCCTGTAGGACAGAGGAAAACTGCCCCATAGGGTTTCCAAGGCTGTAATCTTTAAGGAAACAGACTGCTACATAGTTCTAGGAGCTCTATCTCCTGAGTTCAAACTACCGACTTTTTGGTAATAGCAGGGTGCTTAACCATTGTGCCATCAGTGTTGCTATGCTATATATGCATAACCAGTATATTTGATCACGATTTCTGCCCTCCCTGACAGTATGTTTACCAAATTGTTTAATATTGCTTACTCTTTCACTTCAAAACAAAATTACTAAGTAAAAGTTAAATACTGAAAGATAGAAAATAAAGATTAAGGGAATAATTAATAGATCAACAATTCCTTTACTCCTCTCCCCCTTGCCTCATATTTTTAAAATTTTTTTTGCCAGAGCATCTACTTTTAGTTATTCTATCTATTCTCTAAGTATTCATCTCCCTATTTTAAATAGTATGGTTATATTATCTGCTGAATCTTCCATTTTAGACAGTCTCTGTTTACTTATTACAGGTGAGAATTTCTGCTATACAATCCTTCTCTTCATCTCATTTTGTTATTACTGATAAATTACTGTTTTTAAAATTACATTGCTATTTATTGCATTATTTTGACTGTAAATACAGTGCTGGAGAAGAGTACTAAACATACCATGGACAGCCAAGAGAACAGACTGGTCTGTCCTAGAGAGGGTGAAACCAGGTTGCTCTTCGGGGCCACGGATTTTGAAGCTGCATCTCACATACTTTATGCATGCTGCCAGGAGGGACAAGTTCTTGGGGAAGGACATCATGCTTGGAAGAGTCAAGAGCCAGTTCAGGAGAGGAAGACCCTGGATGAAATAGATTGCCACAGTAACTGCGACAGTGAGAGCAGGTGTGTCACAGACAGTGAGTTTGGCTCAAGATAGAGCAAGAGTCAGAGCTGTTGTTTATAGGATTGCTATGAGTCCTAGTCAACTCGAAAACACAAAAAACAATAATCAGTAGTCTTCCCCACCTCCCGCATTGGAAAAGTCTGAGGTCAGGGATCTTTCCAATTTTTTTTAAATGTCTTTTATACTGGTTTGCTTATAAAGTTTGTATATATTGTGTTTCACACTTTTCTTCATTCACATTCTATTTCATACAATATTCTAATTAATTATATTTTATAATGAATCAATAGTCATTTATCTTTTTATTCAAGTGTATGTTCCCCTTTGCAATTATGTGTATGAATTTTCTTTTTCTTTAATCTTCTTTTGATCTGTCACAGAATCTTCCCATGTCCTCCTTTAGCCTTTTTTGTGTCATTTTCACTTTGTTCTGGTGTACCATAAATTTGGAACTGGCCCATAACTGAACCTCCAGTAGGTTTCAGAGGCAGTTAATTGCACAGAAGACTGCCCATCCTTTTTCCCTGTGGAGCAGCTAGTGAATTAGAACCACCACCTTGGAGCAGGCAGCCCAACTCCTTAGGACTACATACCCAGAGCTCCTTATTTTCATGTAATCAACCTAATAAATAACCAATGAATTCCTTTTTTTTTTTTTTACTCACTAATTTGTCTTCCTCCAGGCCTGTTCTGGAGACCTGCTTCCTGGTGTTAGCATACCTTAGTAACTCACACCTAGGGACTTGAGGGGACTCCTGATAGGGCAGGGGTTTGGTGATAGAATGATTTTACCAGATCCAGGCATATTTCAAAGTCTCAAACATCTGTGGTACTGACTACTTGCTGCAGTGGTGACAGTGAGTGTGGTTCCGCTGAAGCCTGGGAAGATGTGTGGCCTGCTCGCTTTGGCAGCAGTGTACTTTTGGATGCTTTAAGAGGATACTGCTGCTCAGCAGCTGGGTCGCTAATCCAGTGAGCCCTTTGTGCAAGCCTGGGTCTAGCACTTGTTTCACTCACCCCTTTCCTAGCCTCACCCCACATAGAATGCTCCTCATACTCCTCTCTCCTATGTTATTATTGACTTCATTGCCGATGCTTTTTGTCTTTTGGGGAAGGAGTGGATGGAATCCAGAGATGCACAGTTCATTTAAAATTAAGCTGACGTGTTCAGATATAATAGGAAATAGATATACTTTTGTAACTATAAAACTTGGTTCGGCCTTTGACAAAGTCCAACACGTTTTCCTGATTAAAACATTCAACAAAATAGGCCTAGAGGGGAATTTTTTCAACATAGTAAAAGAAATATTTATGAAAACCCGAGAGCCAACATTGTTCTCAGTGGAGAGAGGTTAAAGGCATTCCCTTTAAGAACAGGAACTAGACAAGGATGCCCACTATCACCTCTCCTATTCAATACTGTATTGGAAGTCTTAGCAATAGCAATAAGACGAGAAGGAAATAAGAGGTATCCAAGTTGGCAAAGAAGAAGTAAAATTATCTCTGTATGCAGATGTTATGATAGTATACTTAAAAAACCCTAAAGACTCAGGAAGAAAACTATTGGAACTAGTTGACCAACTCAGTAAAGGAGCAGGATACAAGATTAACATACAAAAATCAGTTGGATTTCTCTACAGTGACAAAGAGAATACAGAGCTGGAGCTAAGAAAAGCAATACCCTTCACAATAGCTAATCACAAGATTAAATACTTGGGAATAAATCTAACCAGAAGCACAAAGGATTTATTCAAAGAAAATTACAAAACATTACTACAAGAAACCAAAAGAGACCTTGAGAAGTGGAAGAATATCCCTTGCTCATGGTTAGGAAGACTCAATATTGCGAAACTGGCAATACTACTTTTGTTCCAGTACCATGCTTCTTAACCACCACAGCAGTGTAGTAGGATTTGAAATCAAGGAGTGAGAACCCTCCTACCTTTTTTCTATTTTTAAAGAGTGCTTTGCTTATTCAGGGCTTCTTTCCATTCCAAATGAAACTGGAGACTGCCTTTTCCATCTTGTTGAAAAATGGGATTGGTATTTGTATCGGGATTGGGTTGAACATGTAATTTGCCTTTGGTAGTATTGCCATTTTCATTTTATTTACCAAAGAAAACTGTTTTACACAATGAGATGCTGTTTTTCACACTTCAGACTGATAAGGATTGAAAGAATGGTAGAACTTCATGCAGATGGGAGTTTGGGAGTTGGACCCATTCATTGCCTCTAGTCTTCGGAAGGATAATTTGGCACTGGCATTGGCATCTCATGACTTCTCAGACACTCTAAGGAAACCATCACTCAAATGGAAAAGAGTGCTTTTAGCTGAATGTTTGTAGTATTCCATGGTATAAATAGAAAATTCATCATAAATGAACTTCTATGTAATCATTCATTTAATAACATGTTAAAGAAAAAGAGGTCATTTACATTTAAAAAAAATAGAATTTTTATCTATAAACAGGAGAAAATAAAATAAATGAATAGGACCTTCTAAGAATCAAATTGCTATGCACATCCAAAAACTTCTCCAACAGGGTAAAAAGGGAAGCAACAGACTGGGAAAAAGTATTTGTTAATGACATGTCAGATAAGCGACTTATATCTAGAATTTATAAAATACTTGAGCACCACCACAAGATAAAAGTAAACAGTCCAGTTGAAAAATGGGATAGGATATGAACAGACACTTCACCAAAGAAGATATTCAGATGGCCAACAAGCACATGAAGAAATGTTCAAAATCCCTAGCTCTAAGAGAGATGCAAATCAAAACAACTATGAGATATCATCTCACCCCAGTCAGAATAGCAAAATTTAACAGCAAGCAACCAATGCTGGCGGGGTTGTGGAGAATCTGGAACCCTTATTCACTGTTGGTGGGAGTGTAAAATGGTGCAACCACTGTGGAAAGTGGTGTGGCGCTTTCTCAAAAAGTTGCAAATAGAGATACCATTTGACTCAGCAATTCCACTACTGGGAATATACCCCAAAGAGACCATAACTGCCACCCAAGCAGATATATGCACACCCATGTTTATTGTGACTTTGTTCACAATAGCAAGGAGTTGGAAACAACCTAAGTGCCCAAATGAATGGATAGAGAAGCTATGGTGTATTCACACAATGGAATACTATGCTGCATTGAAAAACAAGGAGCTCATGCAATATTATTCAAAATGGGTCACCCTGGAGGACATTATGCAGAGTGAAGTATCTCAGTCACAAAAGGACAAATACTACATTGCCACTGTTGTAAAACAGGACTGACATCGGGTGTGGGAGGAGACTGAGAAAATGGCATAAATAATGTATACTACATTGAAACAGATGAGGGAGAAAACTATTTAAGAAGGGATATGTGATTAGGTATTATTGTCATGACAGGAGTCCAGAATGAAGGCTGCATAGTGGAGTGGACCTGAGGGAAGAGATTGTAAAACAACGCAAGCATTTTCCTTTTACTTTTCAAAGAGTAGAGTTTACTGGAGGGGTTTGGGGCAGGGAGAAAAGTGCAACAATGAATGAATGTAAATAAAAAGCTTCTATAAATTTTCATTTAAATTAATAATAAAAAATTTAAAAAAGAAAATTTTTATTTCTTTTATATTGGTTTACTTACAAAGTTTGTTAAATTGTTATTCACACCAGATCTTTCCCATTTCCTTTACCCACCCCTCCCTCTACCCATCAATCAAATTGTCCAACCCTATGATTATTACCTCCATCTTCTCCCCTAGGCTCCTACTCTCCCCCACCTGGATCCTCATAAACGTTTTACTAATTTTCTTCATATTTCTACAACAATCGTCTTAGACAGTATTTGTTCTTATGAGAATGAGTTCACTTAGCATAATGCTCTACAGACCCTCCTACATTAGGTAGTAATTTTTTAAATTATTGCTCCTGCATGCCGTATAGCATTCCATCATGTGA
Organism: Elephantulus edwardii; assembly: GCF_000299155.1. Taxonomy (NCBI): domain Eukaryota; kingdom Metazoa; phylum Chordata; class Mammalia; order Macroscelidea; family Macroscelididae; genus Elephantulus; species Elephantulus edwardii. The sequence goes on from NW_006399760.1 coordinate 32,659,711, forward strand.
ATGTACCATATTCTCACAATCCACATTTCACCATTCCCAATTCACCATAAGAACATGGAAACAGCACAATGTCCAACCACAGTCAAATGGATTGAGAAATTATGGTACATTCACATGATGATATTCATATTTTTAACCTTTCTTTATGGTCAATTAAGATCAGTTTAAACTTGTACATAAAAGTTTTTTTTAAAAAAAACTTATTTACATAATTTGTTTCACTTTCATTATATTCTGTTCATGGGTGTTGTGATTCCCTCCTCCCCTCATCATCTTACTAATAACTTCCCTTGTGAAAGCGTATACGCCAGGTACTTCAAGCCTCATGCCCTAATAGGCCCCTTTTAGATAGCCAACTTCTGATTTGCTCATTTCTGTCAAGCCTCTGAGAGAACAAGCATGCCCCTTTTGTGTACATATAATTTTAAATGACTGCTTCAGAAAGAAAACTGAAACCAAACAAAAATAACCAACTCTCTGCTGTCAAGTCCATTATGTCTCCATCAAATTACCTAAATACACAGGGAGGAGACATCCCATCTTTGTACACTTGTGGGTTTGAACCACTGAAGATACACTGCCTTAGGCTTAGCAGTGCTAGTCCCTATAGGCTAGACCACCAGAGCCCCCTTTAAGTGACTTTAGTAATACACTAATTATTGTGACTCTGTACAGGGCTATATTTGCCTGTCTGCATTTATGAATAATCTCCCTTTTCTCCTTGGCTTACCGAGTTTGTGTCTAAGATTGCTTCTCTCTCTCGCCTGCTTTTCCTGCTTCTGATTAGCTTCTTTGTTTTCACTATTCTGTGCTAGCTATAAATCACAAGGAAAAAAGAAATACTGATTGAAGAGAAATACTTAAAAAAAATCAAATTTCCATCTCTTTAGAGTGTGACTTTGAAAAATGCTCCAGAACATATTTTGGAACTTACAAGATAATGATTCTGACCTTGAGTCAGATAAACCTATGTCTGAACCTTGGCATCACTTACCTAGCTAACTATGTGACCCTGGGCAAACGATTTGACTTTTCTAGCCTCTGGTTTTGTAGCACTGAAATAGGGATACATTTAAGTGATAAAATGTATATGAAATGCTCAGTGCTGTGTCTGAGTCACAGTATTCAATAGATGGTTGCTGATATAACTGTTATGGCATTACATTTTCTAAGTTAGAAGTGGAAGACATACAGCTTATTTAACATACTGTTTGTATTTTTAAAATGCCAGTAAACATGTGCCCTACCCTGTGCACAGTGAGAGCCTCAGAAAATCAAATCAAAAGAACAGAAATGTCAGATTGAATTCACAGGTTCATTTGGTCTTTTAAGTGTTTATAAGTGCAACCAGAGTGCTCCTGGGAAGCAAGAAGGAGAGGCTTCGTCTCTTATACTTTGGACATGTTGCTAGGAAAATCTGTTCCTTAGAGAAGGACATCATGCTTGGAAAGGTGGGGGGACTGCAGAGGAGGGGAAGACTTGCGACAAGATGGATTGACACAGCAACATTAGCAATGTACTCTAAGTGTGTTAGAGATCGTGAACTTGGACATAGTGTTCACATCTGTTGTTCATAGAGTAACTGTGAGTCACACTTGACTTCATTGGCACCCGACAACAACAGCAAGCTTAGATCTGGAGTAGGGAGGGGAGAGAATGAGTAAAAAGTAAGGGCAGGGGCATTAGGGTAGCATGACTAGCCCCCAGATAATACTGCTTTCAGACATGGTAAAGGTATACACTTTCCAGCTCCTACTAACACTATAGGATCAAGCTCAAGCTCATTGTCAGTGAGTCGGAAATGACCCATAGCTGATCCACCAGAGAATTTTTAGAGGCAATAAAATTTCAGGGGAAGAGACTATCCATCTTCCTCCCAAAGATTTTCTGGTGAATTCAAACCACCAGGAAGACAGAGTGTGTGGGATGCTAGTACACCTCCTTACCCTCTCACTTGGTGCTGTCGAGTTGAGTACGATTTCGGACATACAAGAGCCCATTGCAGCTGTCACTGTGTCTGTTGGGGATCTTCCTGTCCTTTGCTGACCCTTCCACCTCTCCTAGCATCATGTCCCTCTTCAAGGAATAGCCACTCCTAATAACATGCTCAAAGTATGTGAAGTGAAGCCTCATCGTTCTTACCACCAAAGAGCACTCTGGCTACAACCTCTCCAAGACATATCTGTTTCAGCAAGCAAGGTTGTGTTATCTGCATAACACAGGTTATTGATGGGTCTCTTTCCTCACCAGACCACCAGGATTTGTGATTATAAATAGTGTATGTAGCTTTTTGTGTACTAAAAAATGGGAATGAATATGAAATTAATATTTGTAAGGTTTTTAAATAGACAATGATCTAGTTATATAGAAAGTATTTTATAATTTTATTATTTTCAGAAGATTCTCATGTACTCTACATTTTAGTTGTTCATGGGATTTCGGTGTTCCTCTTCAACACCACAGCTGAAAGATGTCAATTCTTTTTCTATCATCCTTATTCATTGTTCAGCACTCAGATGCATAGCAAATGATCCAAAAGACCATGGCCTGAATTAGATGCACCTTAGTCCTCAAACTGACATCTTTACTCTTCAATAATTTGGAGAGGTCCCTAACTGCAGGTTTTCCCTGTGCAGTGTGTCTCTTTATTTTCTAACTGCTGGAACCACGGGTATTAATGGTGAGCCCAAGCAAGTTGAAACTGTTGACAGTTTCAGTCTCCTCTCCATCTATCATGATGGTGCCTGTTGGTCCAATGGTAAGAATCTTTTTTTTTTCTTGACATTGAGATGCAGTCAATATTGAAAGCTTCATTCCTTGATCTTCTGCAACAGGTGCCTCTAGTTTTCCTCACTTTCAGCAAACACTGTTGTGTTATCTGCATAACACAGGCTATTGATTGAGGCTCTCTCCCCACCAGACCACCGGAATTTGAGATTACAAATTATACAGCTTTTTGTGCTTTTAAAAATGGGAATGAATATGAAATTAAAAGTTATAAGGTGTTTTTAAATAAGCAGTAATCTAATTATATATAAAGTACATTTTATAATTTTCAGAAAATTCTTATGTACTCTATCTACATTTTGGAAGCTTTGTTTCAAATTTTTTTTGTTAAAACGTTAATACGATACTGTGTTACCATGAATATTTTGTCTTCTTATTGTTATATCACATTCCAGAAAGATTAACTGCATTATGAAATCTGATTTTGCTTCTCACGCTTCATTTTTCTTTTCCAAATTCCTTTAGTGATGATTCTGATTGAGAATCGTGTTTGCTGTGTTGGGATTAGTTTATAGCCATTCCTTCCCTCAGCTATTTCATTACATATCAGGGAATCCTGTAGTGTTAAACAAACAAAAAAAAACCAAAACAAAAGTAAGTCAGTCAGTCTTGGGCTCTTCTAGCATTTACTCCACTCTTTTTTGCTCTCTTGTGCTTTCCTGCTCTTTTTGTTCTGGAAATGTTGACTCTTTGCCAGCAGGGAGAGGCTTGTAAGGTATTTTTTTCTCTCTCTAGGGTTTAAGCATTTGTTGCTAGCCAGTCATTTCTGCCTCTCCTGACCAGCCCTGTATATCTGCAGCACAGCCAGTGTTGGCACCATCACAGTCTATGACAAGGAAGAGAGCTGAGCTGCTCGGCTCCCCAGGGATTGAGCCTGTGGGGCTGCTGAATTAGCACAGCGCTCCTGGATCCAAAACAAGTGCAGAAACCTGTGCAGTAAGAGCAGTCAAATATCTAGCATGAAAGAGGCTGCCATGGAGGTGCCTTCAGAGGTGTAAATAGCAGTTATTTGAGATTTCTTACATATATTTTAGTACTTTCCTGTGTTATTGAAAAGTGAGAGATTATGAAATATAATTTTAAATGCGTAAGAGTAAGTGACTCATCAGATGTTTTTAAATGAAAAATTACTCCCTTTGACTTTAACATTGTAGATGAGTGTGTTGTTTGTGGGTATACATCCACCAGTCTGCATGGACGTGTCCCAGCAGCCCTAAAAACCCACCTAGAAGGCTCAGTAAGCCTTACTGCTGAACAACGTGTCCCAGTGCCTCTGCCAGTGAAGGTCTGCTGTTGACCTACCCTGAGTCCCAGAGTTTCCTAAAGAAGAATTAATTTCTTATGACCCAGTTGTGACTGTAGAGAAGCTATACCACCACTGAGTGTTGGACAGAGACTATTAAACACATGTGTCTGCATTTGAGTTAGAATAGCAGAGGTCAGTGTTCTGATAATCCTGAAAGATGAGTGGGCTTGTGTCCAGTGGCCTGGAGGAAAACTTGTGTGGGTGGCTGAGCAGAACACCACTAACCCCCACTACAGTCAGAAGCCTTCGTGGCCTGGCTTGGCAACAGTGTCCTAAATTGTGCCATTTTCTTAGTACTTACTCTTCATCAACTCATTTAGAAATGAGGTCAATTATTTCAGAAAGAGATGTTTAAGAAACTAATCTTGCTCTTAGATTTCCTAAGGCTTGTAGCTCATAGACTGGGCAGTATGGATTGGACAAAATCTTACCTTTCCAGATTAGAGTCGGCAACTTTTGTTTCTGCTATCATTCACAATAGCATGTAGCAGAAAGTGAGATGATAATCTTCCAGAAATGCTAGAAAGTTCCAATTAGTTTATGAATATCAAGTAAATTACTTATGAAAATCATCCTCAAGAATAAGTTGTTGGCACATTCATGGACAGTGTAGAAGGTAATTTAGTATATTTCACAGTCATGAATAATCAGGCCAGGCTAATCCTCCTTGTTTGTTTCCTAATTATTCTATTTTTAGCACTCCCATCATTTTTTCTTCCTCCTGCTAGAAGCAGGAATATCCTGACCGCAGTTCAGTGCACACACCCATAGACAAATGTGAAAGCTCTAGTCAGATCCAGCTTTTGTATATGGAAAACAGTCATCTCAATAAATGCCAGTAATGATAACCATGATGATGATACCAGTCAACATCTGTTACTTGTTGTTATGTGCCATCGAATCATTTGCGACTCATAGTGACCCTATGTAAAAGAGCCCTAAATGCCGTTCTATCCTGTGCCAACCTCACTGTCTCAAACACATTCATTCCCACCACTCCAGTCACAGAATCGATCCATCTCATCGAGGGTATTCCTCTCCTGCGCCATCCCTCCACTCTCCCAAACATGATGTCCCTCTCCAAGGACCAGTCCCTCCTTGCAACATGCCCAGAGTATGTCAGATGAAGCTTCAGAATCCTTAACTCCAAGGAGCATTCCGACTTCACCCTCTCCAGGACAAACCTGTTTGTTCTCCTAGCAGTCCATGGTATATTCAACACTCTTCTCCAGCACCACAGCTCAAAGACATCAATTCTCTTTCTATCATCCCTATTCACTGTCCAACTCTCTGAAGCATAGCACGTAATTGCGAAGACTATAGCCTGGATCAGGCACACCTTAGTCTCCAGCCTGATGTTGTTGCTCTTCAGTACTCTTGAGAAGTCCCTCACAGCTGACTCTCCCAATGCAATTCATCTCCTGATTACCTGGCTGCTGTTACCAAGACTGTGGAACCAAGTAAATGAAAACTGTTAACTATCTCAATCTCTTCACCATCCATACTGATGCTGCCAATTGGCCCTGTGGTGAGAATCTTTGTTTTCTTGATATTGAGCTTCAATCCACATTGAAGACTGTAGTCCTTGACCTTCTGTAGCAAGAGCTTCAGGTCCTCCTCAGTTTCAGCGAGCAAGGTTGTGTCATCTGCATAACACAGGTTGTTGATGACTCTTCCACCAATCTTGATGCCACATTCCTCCTCATACAGCCCAGCGTCTCGGATGATCTGTTCTGCATACTGATTGAAAAGGTATGGAGACAAAGTACATCCCTGATGGACCCCTTTCTTGATTTTGAACCATCCAGTGTCTCCCTGCTCTGTTCTGACGATTACCTCTTGGTCCAAGTATAGGTTTCACATTAGCACAATCAAATGTTCTGGGATTCCATTCTTCTCAGAGTCAGCCACAACTTGTTGTGATCCACACAGTCAAAAGCCTTTGCATAGTCAGTGATCTGTTATAAGGCATGCAGAAATTTTCATGTTTGCCTTACAGATGTGTTGTTTTTTGGTAAACATGCATAATTGCAAAAACTAGCGATCACCCATCCTCATTAAAACCTGAGTTCTAGAAATTAAAGGCACAAAAATCTTGTTTATAGATACTTCATTTCCATGAGCAACAAGGAATACAGTGCTTGTTTAACTTAGCAGCAGTGCTGGGGAAAATGTAGGCCTGATGATGGTAAAGGCTCATAGAAATACCTTCAAGTCAGTCTCTCTGTGCCAGCCACTGAGCCAGTGACCGCTTTGATTGGGTTGAGTGAGTTCCCTGAGTTCTTAGACCACCCCCTTGGAGCTCCTCCTGGAGGGTGGGCTTCTTTGAGGTTTGAGACTAGTAATAGGGTTTTAGTTTTAGGTTAGGCCTTTTCTGCTTTTCTGCTGGCCTTCTCCACCAGAGCACTGTACCAGGTCTGCAAGCCCAGCATATACAAACTGACATCCTATCATTGTATCTTCATAACTCTTTTGTTTTATTTATGGCATCAGGGCTAAAGTCTTTAGCCTTTTAGCTCTCTCCTTCCTATGTTCAGTCAGTTAGCATGTCTCAGTCACTTTCTATAATATTTTTCAAACCTGAACTTCCCACTAGTCTTTCTTCAACGTGAGTTGTAGGATAAGCTCCCAGCAAGACCTGCTGCCTCTTCTTCTCATTTAACCAAACATGGTGACTCAGGGTCATTTTAAAACATGAGAGTGATGACATTACTCCTGTGGAGGCCTGATCTCATCATGTAGAGTCCGTTCGCTTGACCCCATCACAAGACCACCCACCACCTTACATTCTAGGATTCCCCTGTCTCCCTGCAGTCACCTTATTATATAATCAAACTGAAATGATCAGTTTGATATGTTACCCAGCCATACTTTTCTCTACCTTTCAGTTCCTTAAAGGGTAAATCTGTAAAACTAAATTATAAATCTGTAAAAATAAATATGATAGAGTCTTTGAAATCAAAGTCTTAGAAAATTTGTGTGTGTGTAATATATTTTAGTAGATAATGTAAGTTTGTGTATTAGTGAAAGTAAGTCTTAAAGATTGATGGTTATTCTTTTATTAAGTGGAAAGGTACCGTATAAGATAGCACATTTCAAATACTCCAATTATATTAGTAGCAGAAATTGAGAAAGATGCTAATATATGGGTGCAGGTATGGACTAAGGGGAAAGCTAATCACAATATGAACCATCGTGACAGCTGTGCCTTGAGGATCAGTCTGGTACCTTGGTTGGTAGGGCTTTTCTCAGCAGAATGGCCCGCAGAAGGTTAAAACAGAATCAGCATCTTAATGTCCAACTTCTTGCTTGTATTTTGCTTCTTGAAATTGCCCCTAACTTGGAGCCATTTTATAAATCTATTGCTTTGTCTGAGACTTCAGAAACCAAGGAAAGTTTAGTATGACTGCTAGACCTGGGCACAGATGGGTTTTAGATTGAACTTGGCAAGCATAACAAGCATCTTGGAAACTCCCCATGGAAGGGCCCTGGCTCAGCAGCATTCTGTGAACACTGCATTCCCTTTGGGCAGGCTTCATTGCTTTGCTGCACCAAGCTACGTTTCTTCTTAGGCTGTGTCTTTGGTGGGCTGTTTGACTTCAGAGGTATGTTCCCCAAAAGGCTAACATTACCAATGATACTTTTACCTAATAAAAACAAAGCAACAACAGCCTGGTCATTTATTGGTTGCCTTGCTACTTTGCTTTTTGGCCTCCCTGAGTATCCACTGAATTAGCTCAAGATGAATCCTTTTAGTTCTTCCTGCTGCATGCCAGGTTGGTTGATAGGTTTCTGTTTCTCAGCATTCCACAGATGCCACATTAGTCAAAGCTGTCCTTTGGTGCACCCTCACAGTCTTCTACCTCCCTGCCCTGCACAGCTTCCCAACTGAAGGTTCTTGCATAGCAGCTGCTCGCATCTCCTGCTGTCATCCATCCACAGCACGTGTCCAGCAAACTGAGCTAATTTGGAGTGAATGTATCTTCATTGCTGGTGACCTGGCTGTGCCCCAAAACTTTTCCACTCCTGTTTTGCCATCTGATGTCAAATATTTTGTTGGAGAGGAAGATTTAAACTCTATAGTGAGGGTAGAAGCAAATTTTCTAGTTCTATCAAAGTACATAGATAGTATTTCAGTCTCTAAAATATGCATCCGTTTTGATTGATCTTCATATTTTTTTCCTCTCAGAATAAGTACAGTATCACTAAGCAGATATTTGGGTAGCTCTTTGCAAACGGAGTTGAAGGCTGGTGGTGACCTTGTAGTGACTTTCCTCTCAGTCATTAGTATAGTTGAGATCCTAGGGTCATTTGTGATCATTCAAGGCTTGCAGAATATGGAGGAGCATGAGCTTATGGCCAATATTTATAAGGCGTATTTGACAGTGCTTATAGTCTTATTGAGGTTCCCTAGGAATGGAAGCACTAATTAAGTAAAATAGAGTAAGATGGAAACCATTTCTTTGCGCTTTTCATTTTTTGAGATGAAGAGTAGAATAATTCTCACAAACCTTCAAAATCTTCATAAGCACAACTAGATGGTTTTATTTTGTTGTGTTACCATCGAGTTGGAACTAACCCATAACTGATCATACAGGGATTTTCAGAGACGATAAGTCATATGAGAGAAGATTGCTCAGCTTTCTCCAAAAGAGCACCTAGTGGACTTGAACTACATACTTTTGGATCCATAGTAAGTGGTTCAAATCCACCAGAGAAGAACTGGCGTTCTCCTCCCATAGGAATTATTGCCTCTGAAAACCCACTAGAGGATCAGCTATGAGTTAATTCTGATTTGATGGCAAGCAACAATGATGTAATCTTAGCAGTTTGTTGATGCTGCTTCCTGGCAATATGATACTGGATGCGTAAGTGGCCTTGAAGTCCATTATTGTTGTTGCTTTTTTTAAAATAAAATTTTATTTTCATTATGATTTTCAATGAACTGTTACAGAGAAGTTAGATTTTCATTCATTCATTATTGTACATTTTACTCCCTAACCCTCTCTCCCGTCCCAAGTGCCCATCAACAAATGAATGGATAAAAAAACTATGGCATATACCATGGAACACTATGCAGCACTGTAAAACAGTGGACTTATAAAACATTGCACAACATGGGGTACTCTGGAGCACATCATGCTAAGTGAAATATTTCAGTCACCAAAGGACAAATACTGCATAGCACCACTGTGATAAACACATTTGACTTTTATTCCCAATATGACCATTAGCTATAATATGATT
>NW_006399760.1:32669330-32703627 GCF_000299155.1 Elephantulus edwardii
TTATGACCAACTTATACATCTACTATGAAAAAACTTCTTACCTTTAACACTAGCCCTTTGTATAATATATATTTCTATGCCAATTATACTAGCCTGTATTCCTCCACAATTATAGAAATATGTCTGACTAAAGAGTTACTTTGATGGAGTAAATAAAAGAGGTTTAAATCCTCTTATTTCTAGAACATTAGGACTTGAACCTAAACCTAAGAACTCAAAATTCTCCGTGCTACCATTACACCACATTCTATAGTAAGGTCACCTAAATAAGCTATCGGGCCCATACCCCGAAAATGTTGGTTTTAATCCTTCCCGTACTAATTAACCCACTAGCATCATTACTAATTCTAACAACACTAATCTCAGGATCAATACTAACCATATTCAGCTCACACTGATTAACAGCATGGTTAGGCCTAGAAATAAACCTATTTGCCATCATTCCATTCTAACATGGGAGGGTAGGAGGAGAATAGGATAAGAGTGCATAGATAATGACCATTGCATTGGAACAGATGAAAGTAAGAACTGTCTCAAATGAATACATGATTTGGCATCACACAAATGACAACAGCCCAAAATAAGAGATATATCGTTGTTGTTGTTGCTTTTGTGTATCATATAGTCGGAGCTGATCCTCTGCCAACTTTTAGAGGCAGTTAATCACACAGGAGGAGATTGCCCATCTTTTGTCATGGAGCAGCTGGTATATTTGAACCGCATGCCTTTGGGATAGCAGCACAGAATCTTGCCATTAGGCCACCAATGTTCCCTTGAGGTCCATTAGAATACAGATTTCTGTCTTTCCAGCTGAGAGTCTACTTGAACTCTAGTCCTGGTCTCTTCTGAGATGAATGTCTTCCTATCCTTAAGGATAAAGGGATCCTCGTTGTGCTTCCAAACGAAACTATAACCCTGATGGCTGTCAAGTTCCCTGAACTGGAAACTTGCCTCCAGTTCCTACTTCTGCTCCTTTCCTCTCCCATCCCATTAGGTTTACAGTTGGGGTTTTTCCTGTTAATCCCTGACCCTCACTGCCCAAGTGAACTTGTCACCGTCAGATTTCTCCTACAGTCTTTCAGTCTGACTTGTTAGGTGCTATCAAGTAGATTTTGTGTGGTACTGACTTTATGTAACAGAGTAGGTAGAACAGAACATCTCATAAATATCTAAAACCTAAACTAAACCATTTAACTTTCGAGTTGATTCAACTTACAAAGATCCTATAGGACAAGTAGATTTTGTAGGTTGTAAATCATGGTGGATGGAGAAAAGATTGACATCAGTAATTTCCTTTTACTTGGATTCACACAGTCAGCATCTTTGGTAGCAACAATCAAGAAATCAGAAGACAGGTTTCATTGGGGAAAGCTGCTATCAAAAACTTCTTTAAAGTGCTAAAGAGAAAGGATGTAAGTTTAATGACAAAGAACACCAGGTCCAAGTCGTATTTTTTTCTTTTTTTTCATATGCATCTGAAAGTTGCATAGTGAATAGAGATAACCAAAACAGCAGCTGTAACTTGGAAATGTAGTGTCTGTGAAGAATATTGAATATCCCATGGACTGAAAAGGAACAAACAAATCTGTCTTGGAGGTAGTGCAAGCGGGAAGCTTCTTAAAAGGTGGTGACATTCATCGTATGTATGTTGAGCTTGTTGTCAGGAGGGACTAGTCCTTAGAAAAAGACACCTTGCTGGGAAAGTGGAAGTTCAGAGGAAGAGAGGAAGATTTTCGACAAGTTGGACTAACACAGTAATTTTAACAATGGCCTCAAGCGTCATAGAAATATGAGGACGGTGCAGTATCAGGCATGGGTCAGGTCTGTGGTTCAGAGGTTGCTATAAGTTGTAGTTGACTTGATGGCACCTAATAAGAACAAGAACGGATCTTTAGTGAAACAGACTGTCTTCCATAGAGCAGCTAGTGGCTCCAAATGGTCTGTCTTCAGGTTAGCGACATGCACTTTAAACACTCTCTTGCCAGGGCTCTTGAACTGCCCCATGTTGTTATTGATAGGTGTAATAGAGTTGATTCTCATAGTGATCCCACCAGCCACAGATCAAAACCCTGTCATGAACTGATACCGTCCTTACAGTCTCCACTGTGCTCAAGCCTATTGTTGAAATCACTATGTCAGTTCATCTCGCTGAGTTTTCTCTCTTTCATTGTGTCAGTTCATCTCACTGAGTTGTTCTCTCTTTCACTGTGATCTTTATAAAAACAGATTACCATGTCTTTTCTCCCAAAGAGCTGGTAACTGTGTAATCTTGAACCACCATCATTTCTATAGTAACTGAACTTTAAACTGTTGAGCAAGCAAAGTAGCTTGATGATTGTTGCTGTATGTCATGAGCCAATTGCAACTCATATTGACACCATCCAAAAGAGCAGATCTGCTCCATTGGGTTTCCTAGGCTGTAATCTTTATGGGAGAAGATTGCCAGGTCTTCTGTTCCCCAGAGCAGCTGGTGAGGCTGACTGCCAACATTTAGATTAGCAGTACAGCAGTTAATCATTGTGCCACCAGAGCTTCTTGTAACCCGAGTACTCTTTTGTAGAGCTTAAATCTTTTCCAAATCACCACTGCCATTTAGGGAAACACTCAGCTGCACTTGGTATAGTTAGAACAAAAGTTGTTACTAACTTATACCCTAGTGGGTGGTGATGGTAATGCAGGCAAGCTTTTTACGTTTGGTACCATCTCTACAGTGTGCCAGAAATGGTTTTTTTCCTAAGAGCATAAAAGTAGACATTCATAAAAGCAAAGAGTAAAAAGCTCTCCTTGTTTTAAAATAAACTTTTGGCACAAATCCTTGAGACTTTCTGCTCCGTGGTCTTCTATTTATATATTTAAATGCCTTGGGAATTCTTGGTAAGAAGTGTTCAAGTGTTTAGGCCTATCATATACCTCACTTAGCTTTGCTATCCACATGTGTTTTGCATAAATCTATTTAGTCTCTCCCCTCATAGGAATTCTCCAACCTAATTAAAAATTTGAGACATAAGACATGTGAAGGAATTGGGAAATTATTAACATTTTTATTATAAAAATTCTCTGTAAATAGAAACTAGAATTTCTTTTTACTTTTATATTTACACTTATGAAAGCATTTTGATTGAGATATCTTGCTAAAAACTAGAGCATCAGATTCAGTAAATCTGAGATATTCCTGGACTATATACTGAGAACCACTCACTGGATAGGGCAGGATTCCAATCTGTTTTTTTATAGGGCTGCTACAACAGTCTCTCAACTCAGCAGCACCTACAACAGCAGTACCACTACAGGCGATTCAAATCTTTTAGCTGCTCTGAGGGAGAAAAATGGACAGTCTCATCTCATGTGGTTATTTATAACCTCTAAAACCCCACTATAGTTTCAGCTATGAGTTGGTTCCAATTCAAAAGCAATAAGTTAGTAAAAAAAAAAAAGAAAGCTCTGTGTCCTAGTCCATAGGGAATTGCACTGCTAACCCAAAGCTGTGTCTCTTGCCTCTTGTGGTTTAAATTCACCAGTGACTCCAAGAGAGAAAGATGGCTTTTTCTTTCCTTGTCATTACAGACTAGGAAGCCTGCCACAGGTTTAGCTATGAGTAGGTTACAACTCAGTGGCCATGAGAGAGAGGACAAGAAAGAGTAAATAAGAATGCATTCCACTTTTAAAATATAATGAATTTAAGATATAAGATAGCATAGGAAAGATCAAAGCTTACTATAGATTTTACAGCACCCAATATTATATGACATGATACAAAAGATACAGAAGATGTGAAATGAGGAATATCATTATTAATGTCAAATGGATCTTGGATGAAAGCAGTGAATACCAGAAAGATATTTTTCTGTGTGCTATTGACTATGCAAAGGCATTCAACTGTGTAGATCACAACAAATTATGAATAACATTGAGAAGAATGGGGATCCTAGGTCTGTTTTTCACAGGGCTGCTATAAGGGTCTCTCAACAGCACCTGAAATAGTGATACCACTACAGGTGGTTCAAATCCATTAGCTGCTCTGAGGAAGAAAGATGGACAATCTCGTCTCATGTGGTTATTTACAGCCTCTATTTAGAGACTGAGAGGCAGTTTTTGTAACAGAACAAGGGCACAGACTGTAAGGTTTAAAATCAGGACAGGTGTGTATCAGGGTTTTGCCATTTCACCACACTTGAGGATGGTGCAGCTTTGGTCAATGTTTCATCTTTGTACATTGAGTGGCTATGAATTGAAGTCAACTTGGTGGCACCAAACAACAGCAACAGTGAAATGGTAAAACCTTACTTCCTGAAAACAAGTTGAATCTCTTTTGGTGACTCTCAAAGATCACTAATAGCCTTCAGTATGGTTTATATCTCAACATAAAACAAAAGTTCTTACAAGAAGGACATAAAACAATATAATTAAAAAAGGACTGGACATTTCAGAAATTTCTTTTTACTTGGCTCTATGATCAGTTCCTACCAAATTACCCGTCAAGAAATCAGATAACATTGAATTGAGTACAGCTACTCTTTAAAGTATTATAGACAAAGCTGTCACTTTGAAGACTAAGATTCCTGACCCACACCACGACATTTTCCCAGTTTGTATTTATGTAAAAGCTGGACAATGAATAAGGAATACTGAAGAAGAATTGATGTATTTTACTTATGGTACTGGCAAAACTTGATGAATATATTATGGACTACCAGAATACTGCTTTCTTGGAATCTGTCTTGGAAGATTTACAGCCATAGTATTCTTTTAGACTCAAATGATGGTGAGACTTCATCTCACATACATTAGGAATGTTATTAGGAAGAACTGGAGAAAGACATCATAAAGTATGTGAAAAAGAGGAAGACCCTCAATGAGATGAACTGACCTGGTTTCTGCAATAGTGGGCTCAGATACAGCAGCAACTGAGAGGATGTCATAGGACTGCAATATTTCGTTCTGTGGTCCTTGAATCAGAAACAACTTGTTGTCCACAATGGCAAAGTTATAATTAATTCGAGACGTCCTAAAATATTTGCCAAAAAAGTTCTACTCTAGTTGGGTTTTAGTCATAATTAGATTTTTGCTATTGAGTTAAAGTTATATAGTGATTGATTCTGTGACTGGAGTGGTGGGAATGAGTGTTTTTGAGATGGTGAGGTTGGCACAGGATAGAATGGCGTTTGGGGCTCTTGTACATAGGGTCGCTATGAGTCACAAGTGACTTGATGGCACATAACAGCAACAATACTGACAGTATGGACAAGCTGTTGTCACATGCTGTTGAGTCTCCTGCAACTCATAGCGACCCTATGTACAGCAGCTCTGAAGCCTGCCCTGTCCTGAGCCAGACCCACTGACTCTGACACATCTACTGCCGTTGCCCCAGTTACTGTATCAATCAATCTCATCCAGGGTCTTCCTTTCCTGTGCCACCACTCTTCTGAGCATGATGTCTTTCTCCAAGGACCAGTCCCTCTTGGCCACCTGCCTAAAGTATGTGAGACCGAGGTTCAGAATCCTAGCTTCCAAGGAGAAACTTGGTTTTACCCTCTCCAAGACAGACCTATTTGTTTTCTTGGTGGTCCATGGTAAGTTCAAGACCCCTCTCCAGCACTACAACCCGAAGTCATTGATTCTTCTTCTGTCATACTTAATCATTGTCCAGCTCTCTGATGCAGAACAAGTAATGAGAAGACCATGGACTGGATTAGGTGACCTTAGTCTCAAGACTGACAAGCGTTGCTTTTCAGTACTCTGGAGAGGTCCCTGACAGCAGACTTGCCTGATGCCATTCATCTTTTTATTTGGCAAATGATCATATGTACATTTGCTGCTTTTCTTCGGTAATTTAAAAGGTAATACTAGAGTTTTTTGTAGTGACATTTATACTATTAACTTTGCATCACTATTAGGAATTTATTGTAAACAGATTATTTTAAAGCACACGGTCCACTGTCTGATACATAGTGAATCTCTATTAAATGATGACGTGAATACACAAGCAACCTACCTTTTCAGCCAGTATAATAGGCTTGTTCCTTAATAAATTGGCTCATCTAACTTTGAGTATCTGAATATTATTTGGCCTGTGTTATTGTCAAAATAGTTGACCAGTCAGCTATGTGGCAGTTTGAACTCACCAGCTGTTCAGTGGGAGAACGGTATGTTAGCTCCCACAGTCATGGGAACTCTATAGAGCTACTCTGTTCTATAGACTCGCCTAGTCAAAGTTGACCTAACATCAGCAGTTTAATGAATATCTTCCTGTTTCTTTGTTTCTCATATTTAGAGTCTAGAAGGATGGTTATTTTCCTGGTTATTTAGGCTGTCTATTTAAGGGAGCTCTGGTGGCATAGTGATAAGGTATTACATTGCTACCCCAAAGACACATTCAAATCCACCAGCATGGGGGAAAATATAGGCAGACTCCTCCTATGTGATTTATTGCCTTTGAAAACTCATTGGAGGATCAGCTATGAGTTGGTTGCACCTCCATGGTATATAACAACAACAACAACAACAACATGGGAAAGATAGGACACGGTTCAGATATGTTCATAGGGTACCTAAGAATGTTACTTGACTTGACAACACAAAACAAGAGCAACAATCTGGAAGGAAGTAGAAGATTAGCTATAAAATTAAGTTACTTTTTCTCTTGTTACAATAACTTATTATTTAGTGCAGTAGACAGTATTAACTTTAAAAACATTCTTTTGGGCATTAATTGTTCTTGTCCAATCTGGCCTGGCAATTCAAATATCTTCTTTAAAAAAATATCTAAAATACTATTAGCCAATTTAAAATTTAAGTGTGCAGCAAAGGAAATATTACCATTATATTATCATTATTAGAAAAATTAGAGGAATTTACCACTTTTTGTCATTCTAATAAAATTTGTTGGGAGACTTCACTAAATATTAAGCATTTATAAATTATTACACCTTTCAGTTTTTTAGGTGCAATTTCAGTGATGTTTTATCTTTGTTTTTGACATCTCTCATGGTACTGGAAAGGAGTTACTCTGGGTTTCTAATTAAATGTTTGTATCAGCGTTCACAACGATGCTTTTTCCATAAGAGAAAATGGACCCAAGAGCTTAATAGTGTTTTCAAGTGCAAACTGAGAAAATAATCTTCCTATGCTGCTTCTGACCTTAGTGATTTCTTGGGCAATAACTTATAGAATATTGTTCTGCTCCTGCTTACTTTATTGAGGATCTTGTATGGATGAATGGGATCATTATTTTGATTTGCCTGAGAAACTGATTAAAAAAAAATCTGTAGGTAGTGCCCATTTAGGAAAGCTGTGACTTGACTTTCTGGTAGGAGATTCTGGTGATGGTCAGGAGACGAAGAAGTTCAATCATAGCTAAGAACATTAAAGTTTTAGAGGATATCCAGTAAATTGGAGGACATCATGCTGGAAAAGGTGGAGTGTCACCCTTCAAACCTGAATCAAAACTTACCTCCATAGTTAAACTTTTAGCCAAACAATGTATGGACCTATGAGATGAGCTTTACTAACCATACATGTAAGGTTAACTAGGCAGTATTTACCCAGAGATAAAGCTTAGAGGCTAGGAAGGGATGATAGTGTGGAGGGATTAATGGAAAAGAAAACCACAGGGAGGAAGTGGGAGAGCTCTGGCCACATTATGGAAGAGATTAATGTTATAAAACAAAATATATATAATGTTGGAATAGAAGACCAATTTGCTTTCTGAATGTTCACTTAAATAACAAGTTTCATAAAAGTAGGTTCTCTGATCTTTAAAATGGAGATCTTCCAAAAGAACCAAGGCCAGCAGATAAATCCTCCTGGAGTTGTAAGGTCATCAGGAAATCTGACTTTAATTGCATGGGTAGGGCATTACTGAGGCCCGGGGTCCTCCTAACGTGTTGCTTGTTGTTGTTATGTACCTTGGAACAGGTTTTCAGAGGTTGAAAATCATACCAGAAGGAGATTGCCTATCTTTTTCCTGGCAGAGCAGCTGGTGGATTCAGAGTGCATGCCTTTGGGTCGGCATTGTAACTCATTACCACTAGGCCACCTACCAGAGCTCCCTGTTATACAACTGCTTGAAAAATTAGTTGGTGCTATCCTTATTGTTGTTATGTGCGATTGAGTCGCCTGTGACTCATAGCAACCCTATGTGCAACCCCTCTGAACCTTGCTCTGACTTAAGCCAATTTTCTTGTCTCTGACACACTAACCCCATTATCCCAGTCACTGAGTCCATCTCATCCAGGGCCTTCCATTCTTATGCTGTCCCTCCACCCTTCCAAGCATAATATACAAGGCAATATATACAAGGACTGGTCCCTCCTTGAAGCATGCCCAATGTATGTCATATGGAGCTTCAAAATCCTTGCCTCTGGTTTCACCCTCTCCAGAATGGACCTGTTTATTCTCTTAGCAGTCCATGGTAAATTCAGTACTTTGCTCCAGCACCACAACTCAAAGGCATCAGTAATTCTTCCGTCATCCTTAGTCATTGTCCAGCTCTCTGATGCATTGCAAGTAATTGCAAAGATCATGGCCTGTATCAGACACACCTTTGTCTCCAGACTGACATTGTTGCTCTTCAGTACTTAAGAGAGATCTCTGTCAGTAGACTTTCCCAATGCAATTCATCATTATTTCCTGGCTGCTGGTGCCAGGGTTGTTGATGGTGGAGCCAAGCAAACAAAATCTGTTAACAGTCTCAGATCTCTTCATTATCTATCATGATGCTGCCATGTGGCCCCCTGGAGAGAATCTTTGTTTTCTTGATGTTGAGCTTCAGTCTATATTGAAGACTGCAATCCTTGACCTTCTGCAGCAAGCACTTCAGGTCCTCCTCAGTTTCAGCAAGCAGGGTGTGTCATCTGCATAACACAGATTGTTGATAAGTCTTCTCCAGTCCTTATGCCACATTTCTCCTCATAGAGCCCCACCTCCTGGATAATCTGTTCTGCATATAGATTGAAAAGGTATGGACGTAGGACACACCCCTGGCATACATCCTTCCCAATTTTGAACCATGTAGTGTTTCCTTTCTTTGTTTTCACGACTGCCTTCAGGCCCAAGTATAGGTTTCGCAAAAGCACGGTCAAGTGTTCTGGATTCCTATTCTTCTCTGAGTTAGCCACAGTTTGTTGTGGTCTACGTAGTCAGATGCCTTTGCATCGCCAATGAACTGGCAATCCACTGGTACTCTCTGATTTCAGCCAAGATCCATCTAACATTAGCTATAATATCCCTAGTCCCTCAGCCTCTTTTTTACCCAGCCTGCACTTCTGGTAATCTCTGTTGATGTGCTATTCAAGTTTTTGGATAATCTTCAGTAGAATCTTGCTTGCAAGTGATATCAATGATATTGTTCGATAATTTCCACACTCTGTTGGGTCACCTTTCATTGGAACGGGAACAAATAGAGATCTCTTCCAGTCAGTAGGCCAAGTGGTTGTCCTCCAGATTTCTTGGCGCAACTTGGTGAGCACATCTAGGGCAGCGCCTGTTTGTTGAAATACATCAATTGGTGTGTCAACAATTTCTTGGGCCTTATTTTTGCCAAGTCTACAGAGCAGCTTGAACTTCCTTTATCACCACAGGCTCTTGCTTGTATGGTGTTCATGAAATTCTTTTGTGTCTGCCAATTGCTTTTGGTACAATGACTCGATATACTTTTTCCATCTTCTTTTAGTACTTCCTGGATCATATAATATTCTGCCCAAAGCATCATTAAGTGCTGCAACATGAAGCTTGAATCTGTTCTTCAGTTCCTTGAGTTTAAGAAATGCTGAGTGAGTTCGGCCCTGTTGATTTTCTGACTTCTCCTTGCATATTTCATTGTAATATTTTGTCTTCCCATGCTGCCCTTGAAATCTTCTGTTCAGCTCCTTAATATCTTGATTTCTTCGCTTTGCTTTGGCTTATCGGCACTCTAGTGCAATACTTAGAGTCTCTTCTGACATCTTGGTCTTTTCTTCCTCCTCTGTCTTTGTCATGACACCCTGCAATCTTCCTGGATCATATTCTTGATATCCCCCCCACAGCTAATCCAGTCTTCGCTCATTAGTTTTCAAGGCCTCACACTGTTCATGTGATGGCTTTTAACTGCAGGTGGGATAGACTCAAGGTCATATTTTGGTTCCTGTGGATTTGATTTAATTTTCCTTCACTTCAATTCAAACTTAAATATGAGTAGTCGGTGTTCTGTCCACAATCAGCACCTGGCCTACTTGATATTGTGATTCTGCAGCAATTCCTTCCAGAGATGTAATCGATCTGATTTCTTTGCATACCATCAGGTGAAGTCAGTATGTTTAGCTTGCATTTATGTTTCTTATAAAACATTTTATTTGCAATGAATAAATTGCTGATTGTGAAAAAGAAAGCCATAAGCACCTTCAGCGTTCCATACTTGCCTCTCTTCAAGACGTAAGAGGTCGCATCTAGCTGACATTGAGATTCATGAGACACTTGCCCTCATTTTGCAGGTGTGGCCAAATATTTCAGTACTTTACCATTCCGGCATGCCCAAATGCTGCCTAACTCTGGGCCAGATGAATAACTCTTATTCCATAGATCCCCTGTTCCATAATCATTCATAAACTTATTAATTCTAGATCTATACACCCTTCTTTGTGTTTGGCATATTATATCAATATTTTGAAAGCTCATCCATGTTATAGGGGTTATATGATAATTTCTTTTCATGACTGAAAATATTTCATTGTATGCATATACCACATTTTATCTATTCATTTGTTGATGGATACTTGATCATCTCCACATTATAGCTGCTGGATGTTTTAGTAATGTTGATGTACAGAATCTTGTTTCACCAGCTCCTTGCCAGTAGTAACACGAGAGGCCTTAGCTGAAAGTGGGGAACTGCTGGATGTGTAGACAGACAGATATTCAGGATATCCATTATTCTCATGGCTTGAGATACCAGTGGGGTGGTTCCCCTAGCAACAAGAAGCTTTTGTGCTTCTTAGGAATAGATGCTCAAAACATTCTCTTCACAGACAACAAGAAGCAGCCTGTTATAGTATCCATGTATGAGGCAGGATTGGGTATGCCAGAGCCCACCAAGGAACCTTTAAAGCCTTTATCAGCTGCAGAAAAAATTGCTTCTGTTGGTCAGATAAACACTATGTCACCAGAGAAGATCATGTGTACATCTGATCAGTTCCAGGAGTCTCTACCACTCATCCAGTTTGACTAGCGTGACAGTGGCCTTACTAAGTCTTTACATGATGTGGATCCAGAGTTGTATGAGTTAATAAACTCTGTGCTGGAACTGTCCACCTCAAGCCTCAAAGTGACTGATACATTTGCAAGATGTAAACAAGAAGAGTGTTTGAATGAAGAAGCCATCAAGGTGATTGCCATCTCTCCTGACTTAAAGCCCATGCATGCCAAGCGGTTGATGTTCCCAGCCACTATGATGCCTTCCTCAAGCTTCCGGGAGAAGACAGACTGAAAATGGATGTGAACAGAACTGAATTGGGCAATTGCACTTGGTTTTCCATTCCTCCATCCCTTCCCTATCACAAAAACCATACTTGCTTTAGGGTTTTGTTTTTTTTTTGTTTGTTTGTTTGGGTTTTATGTGTGTGTGTGTGTTTAAGAATCTTGGTTCTTGATGGGGGGAGGGAGAAGAGTGCAACAATGAATTACTGGAAACCCTCTCTCTGTAAACTTTCATTAAAATTAATTAAAAAAAATAATCTTGTTTCAGGCCCTGCTTGCAAGTCTTTTGGTTTTATACCTGCGAGTGGAATTACCAAGTTATGTTTAACTTCTTGAATAACTGCCAGCATGGTTTACACTGTGGCAGTACCATTTTACATTCGGACTAACAATGCTTGAAGGTTGTAATTTCTCCATGCCTTCACCAATACTTATTATTTTCTTATTATTTTCCAGTTTCTGTTAATAATCATCCTAGTGGATAGGAACCCACTACTTTCTTGTCCATCCTGACTCATAGTGACCCTCTGTTGGGTTTCTGAGGCTGAATTTTTTTTTTTTTAAATCTTTATAAGAGACTGACTACTCATCTTTTTCCAGGGGAGCAGCTGGTAAATTAGAACTATGACTTTTCACTTAACAGCTTGATACCTTATTATAGTTTTCATTTGCACTTCTTTAAAGGCTGTCTTTCATTTATTTATTTGAGATATATGTATCTACTAGGTTAAAATGTCTATTAAGATTTCTTGTCTATTTTTTAATAGCCTGGTTTTTTTGTTAATTGATACTTTGGAGTTCTTTATCCTGTATATTATACTCTTGTAGATATATTATTGTTGTTATGTGATACTGAGTTGGATTGGAGTTTTCAGAGGCAGTTAATTGAATGAGAAGGGATTGCTTCTTTCTGCTACTGAGTAGCTAGTAGATTTGAACTGCTTTTGATGACAGTGCCCCTCCTTACCACTAAGTTACCAGAGCTCCCTTGTAGATGCATACTTACCAAGTATTTGCACCATTTCTTTGGATTTTCTCTTCACTTTCTGGTAAAGTTCATTTTACAGAAGTTTCTCATTTCAGTAAAGCCTAGTTTATTTTGTTTGTTGTTTCTCATATTTTATTGTGTCATATTTAATGACTCCTATTCCAAACTTATTTTTTACTTAGGATGTAAAATATCAAAAGAGGTTGATAAAACAACTGTTAAATACTTTCCAAGGATCTATATGTAGTTATTGCTCATTCTTCATGGTTGTACTTAGTTTAGAGGTGCTTGTTGTTATTATAGGTGCTGTCAAGTTGAGTATAACTCATAGCAACCCTGTGAAAAAAAGCTCTGAACCCTGTTTTATTCTGCCCCATCCTCACATTTTCTGACACACAAGATACCATTGCAGCAGTTGTTGTGCCAGTCCACCTAGTTGAGGGTCTTCCTCTCCTTTGCCGACCCTTCACCCTTCCCAGTATCATGTCCTTCTGCAGGGAATAGCCCCTCCTAGCAACATGCCTAACGTATGTGAGGCAAAGCCTCATCATTCCTGCCTCCAAAGAACACTCTGGCTGCACCCTCTCCAAGGGATCTCTCTTTGTTCTCTTGACTGGCATTGGGATACTCTCTTCCAATACCACAGCTCAAAGGTATCATTTTTTTTTCTGTCATCCTTATACATTGTCCTGTTCTCAGATGCATAGCAAGTAATTGGAAAGACCAAGGCCTGAATCAGACACACCTTAGTCCTCAAACTAACATCATTACTCCTCAATAATTTGGAGAGGTCCCTAACTGCAGATTTCCCCAGTGCAATATACCTCCTTATTTTCTGATTTCTGGTAGCAAGAGTGTTAATTGTGAATCCAACCAAGATGAAACTGTTGACGGTTATAGTTTCCTCTCCATCCATCATTATGCTGCCTATTGGCCCACTGATAAAAATCTTTGTTTTCTTGATAGTGAGTTGCAATCCATACTAAAGACTGCATTCCTCAGTCTTCTGCAACAAGGGCTTCAAGTTTAGAGGTTACATTTTCCCCCACCCCACCCCCACCTAGATGTTACGTCTTAATAAATTGCTACTACTACTTCTCTCTTATCAATAAAAGTATGGACTTTTAAAACATAAAGGATGGGAAGTGATTCATCTAGTCACTGAAGGGAGCTCTAGTATAGTCTTTGGGGAGTTAAACTGTTAACCCAAAGACTACACCTCTTGTAGTTCAAGTCCACGGATGACTTTTTGAGACAAAGATGAGTTTCCTTCTTTAAAATTACAGCCTTGGAAACTCAAGTGGAGGGTCACTTATGAGTCAATTCTGTATTAATGACATTGAACTTTAGTGTCTGTAAAGCATATTTTATCCAATCATAGAACTATTTTGTTCTTTATTTTACTTTTGAAGTTAGGACGGCATACTCTCTACTTCCTCGCAAGTGACTTCACATTTTCTAAAGTTGACTTGTTCTATATGTTATATTTTGCAGCTGTGATACAGATACCTTGATTCTTGAGTGATTAATGTCACATGTTGACATCGTGATACAAATATTCAAGTCTAGAGAGAATTCAAATGCTTCTTAGTGAACTTAGAAGTGACTAACTGCATTGAAGTCATGAAGATGGGTTTATGCTGTTAATGGAGTGGCTTTGCCGTGATGTAATTTCAGTAGTTGCTCATGGAAGCTGTTAGTTAAAGATAAGTTGAAAGCCAGCTGGTTTAGATATCACAGTAGTAGAGATCGATGGAGAACCGTGAAAGTGGGACATGGTCCTAGCAGCATGAGACACTTCCGTGTACTCGCTCTCATGATTCACCTGATGCTTTCCTGGCTCAGTTCTTTACTTAACTTCTTCCATTTGAAAACTCCTGCTTTTGTGGTAGAATGAATTATAGGTTTTCAGTTTATTATGACTTTACCACTCTGCTTTCATAGGAATATCGAATCTTTTTTACCCAAAGATTTTTTTATCCCTTTGATACTTCCTATAAAACATTAAAAATAGGAATTTTCTTTGTCCATAAAGAAAAGTTAGACTGTGTTCTACACAATTCTAAATTCCTGTTGACAGTTTCAGCATATATTTTGTAATAGCTTATGATTGATATATTTTGGTAGAAAATTAATAAAGATTAAACTGCTCTGTAAGCAGTAGTATTTATAGTAGTAATGGTTACTCAGAATTAGGAAAGGATTTCTGGATTATAAATTAGTAGTACCTTTTAGGTTTCTTTGTCTACCTCATTAAAGTACCAGCTTGCTCTACATTAAGTTAAATGTCCATTTATTTTCAAGGTTTCTGTGATGTTTACATTTATATATATTATAATTTTTAGTAATTAAGAAAGTACATCCTTGTGGATAGATGGTAGTTCTGAAGCAAATTTGATAATTTTGGTGGGCTGAGCTGGCATAAAAAATTTAATATTTACAAAATTACCTTAATTGTAAAAAGATTCTGGATTGGCTGTGAAATGTCTGACATGTGCGCTCTTTCTTTGTACTGCTAGAGTTCTAAATATTCATTAATCATTACTTATTTATACTCTGTAATGCCATACTTTGTTGGATGTTCCACCTTTAAGAGGGCATTATCCAGGTAGTTGATAACATACTCTTCATTGTGTAGGAGAAATATGAGCATATCGCTGTCATCCCATCAGTGAAGATCAAAATTAGTGGTATTTACATTAATGATGAGAAACCTCCTCTATTCTGTCTGCAATATGAGAATTAAGAGGAAATAAGATGGAAATAAGTCCATGAAATCTAACAGTGTTGTTAGATAAAATTACTCTTTTTTCTAGATTAGGTTTTATATGTTAATTTTTATTTTGGTCAGTTATAAGCTTGTGGTCAATTCCGTTTGATAGACTGAATGTATTTTTGTAGTCTTATTAAATTGGAGTATTGTTGTACCACATTACTTGGAAGTCACCAAGTACTACTTTTAACCTGTCAACTCTTTGCCATCAAGTAGGAACCGACTCATAGCTCTTCTTTCATAGGATTTCCTAGGCTTTAAATTACGTGGGAGGAAATTGACCATCTTTCTTCTTCCTGGCTGATTCAAACTGTCAAGAGAGGAGCAGCCTTTGGGTTAGCACAGTTCACTATTGACTACTCTGTCAGAGCTCCCTACTTAGTTAAAATAGGAATCATATATATTTATTTTTCATTAGTAGCAGTAAAGATCCGAACAGTCTTTATATTATTTTCCCCCTAGTTTTGTGAAAATATACGTAACAACATTTATAAATTTCTACATAAACAATTTTGGTTACCTTCTTCATGTTATGTCTCCATTCTTGCTCTATACTTTTAATGTTTTGCCACCACTGACTTACTGCGTTCTAAATAGAGTTACTGTTTGACAGTTTGATCTCCTAGGTAATTCTTTGATGAGCTTGACTATCATGAGGAGCATTCTTTACTAATTAAGCTAAACCATTGTTTAGTTTCAACATCATTTCAGAGGATAAATTTGGTTCATGGTTTGAAGGTTTTTTCCAAGTTGTAGATTCAGGGATTCCTCAGCCCTAATAGGTACAGCAAGTATGGATTCTTTAAGAATTTCTTTTCCTTTTCTTGCCCATTTAATCTGACCTAGTGATGTTTCAGTATATTGAGACATAATCAAGATTTTGACAGCAGCTTTTTAGATTATTGCTGAAATAATAGCTCGAGGTTTTATATAACAGAGCTGAGAATTTTGAAATACCGGTGTGACCACATTGTGACATAGACTTTGTTATCTTCTCTCAATGGAATGTAGTTTCCTGGTCTTGTGGTTATTTTCCTGAGTTCTTCCTTTAAGAAACTGAAAACTCTCACCTGAAAAGAAACAAGTTGCTTCACTAAGAAGATTCAAAATGAAATCTGATTCTTTCCGGCATGTTAGTGCCAACTAGTGAACAAAGCTTTCTTTAAGAAAACAGGTTGTTTAGTGGTTCTTTGTCTCTGAATATGAGTCATCTAATATATTAAGCCTTTTTCAGTAAATGTGACAGTGTACTGCCAATTTCTTTTTTCAACTTCTTGCATAGCAAAACCTTTTCTTCCAGCAAAAATTCTATTATATACCAAGCATATCTATGAGACATCTTGGAAAATATGTTAAAATAAAGCTCTTGGTCTCACTGAACTTAAATCTAAGTAGATGAGAAAGCATTTTAAGGAGAAAATACAGGTGAGTAAATAGAACCATTTTGTGTTTAAGGTTTTAATTATATTGGTTGTACTAGAGTAATGAGTCATCTTTCAAAAAGGCGGGGCAATTTCAAATGCATATAGACTTCGCTGTGCAAAGCTCTCAAGATAAATTTCAAGTTTAGTAGCAAATAGTTTGTGTACTAAAGGACTAAATAAGACAGTAATGTTGGCTTTTGAATTTGAAATGATAGGTAAAGTGGTTATGCTCAGAAGGCATAGAGAGAGTGGGACTGAAGCTCCTAGAGCAGTGGGTTAAGACATTAGTTCTTATTCCTCTTCGTCAAATGGATGATTGACGGCTCCAACAAGGAAAAGAGTACAGAATTATCCATTATTTGGGGATAAGCAGAACCCCTCGAATTTTCTACCAAACTTTTGCATTTGATTTCTCTGGTGGTGTTTACTACTACATGGTGCCTCCTCTGACCCACCACCATTCTATATCCTTCAAAGTCTAGCGCCGATCTTGTCATTCCAGAATGTTACAAGGGTTGTCAGGGAATGTCTCTGTGAGATTGAGCAGTTATGAGGGAGGAGCCTTACCTAAAAGTAGCCAATAGAGGACATGCAAAGGTCTGCAGAACTCATTTCCAGATCCTCTCATAGTATATTATCAATATTCACAGATTCTTTTCCATAGCTCCTTGATTGCATTGTTTTATACAGCTTGTATGGTGGAGGTTAAATGTATGCTTTTATTTAATTTGAATACACAATTTGATTACTATAAATTACAGAATATCTGAAGAATAACATTTGCTCAGTGATTCTACTACCTGTCAGACTATCTGGCCAATGCATTGTTTTTACCACAGATAGACCAGTTAGAATTTCTCAAAATTATACATTCACATTTTGTAATATTATATACACTGTATGTATACTCATAAAATAATTTGCCTATCATCTATTTCATGGCAGTTAAATTACATATATAGTAGGAGCACACACAAACATAAGATACTCCATTCTGAATTGAACTCATTGAGTGAGTAAAAAAATCCATGAAAAATTCGTATTTAATCATAAAAATAGATAATAGTAAAGCTAGTAGAAATGGTATAGTACGACTATAACTCAAAAACCATGCTGTAATATATTATGTCTGTAAAGTATGCATTCGTACTGATTACTGCAGATTTGGGGATGTCTTTGTTGTTAGGTTTTCTGTGGGTGCATCTTTGTTCTTAGGGTAGATAGACTAGACAGGAAGCACTGCTAATTTTAATGAGGACAAGTTTTATTTTAACATGTGGAAAATATGGATAATTGCCAGTTGCTTTCTGAGTTTTATGTATGGAATCTTTAACTAACTTATCCTCGTTCTTGATTTTGAAATTGTTTTGTTTTTTTTTTTATTTTGGATAGGGCTTTAAGCCCATTTCATGGGAAGCTTTAGCTAGAACTTGTAGTCTATTGTAGAGGACTGCTTTGTGACGGTGAAAGTTTTTAGAGAATTATTATACAAAAATTATATTAAAACATAATTTGAAAACTCTTGACTTAACTAATTAGCTTTCAGACTTGTTATTGTTATATGCTGTAGAACCAAGTTTAATGTGTTGTCAGAACCAACTCATAGCTGACCCTCCAATTGGATTGTTTTTTCTTTATTAATTTTAATGAAAGTTTACAGAGACTTAAAATTTCCATTCATTCATTGTTGCACTTTTCTCCCTGTCCACCTCTTCCTCCCAATTCACTCTTCTCTTTGAAAAGTAAAAGAAAAATTATTTCATTGTTATACAGTCCCTCCCCCCACAAGTCCACTCCACTGTGCAGCCTTCATTCTAGACTCCTGTCATGATAATAATACCTAAACATATATCCCTTTTAAACAGTTCACACCCTCATCTGTTTCAGTGCAGTTTACATTATTTATCCCCTCTTTTGCAGTCTTCCCTCAACCCCTATGTCAGTCTCGTTTTACAACGGTGGCCCTATGCAGCATTCACTGTTTTGTGACTGAGATATTTCATTCAGCTTAATGTCCTGACTGAGAAGAATGGGAATCTCAGAACATTTGATCGTGCTAATGAGAAACCTATACTTGGACCAAGAGGGAGTTGTCAGAACAGAGCAAGGAAACACTGCATGGTTCAGAATTGGGAAGGGCATATGCCAGGGATGTGTCCTGTCTCCATACCTTTTCAACATGTATGCAGAACAGATTATCCAGGAGGCTGGGCTCTATGAGGAGAAATGTGGGGTCAAGATTGGTGGAAGATCTATCAACAGTCTGTGCTTTGCAGATGACACAACCCTGCTTGCTGAAACTGAGGAGGATCTGAACCGCTTGCTGTAGAGGGTCATGGACTGCAGCCTCCAATATGAATTGAGGCTCAATGTCAAGGAGACAAATATTCTCACCACTGGACCAATTGGCATCATCAGGATGGATGGTGAAGAGATTGACATTGTTCACAGCTTTAGCTTGCTTGGCTCCATGGTCAACACTCTTGGTACTAGTAGCCAGGAAATTAAAAGACATATTGCCATGGAAAAGCCTGCTGTTAGGGACCTCTCCAAAGTACTGAAGAGCAATGGTGTCTCTCTGGAGATTAAGGTGCCCCTGATACAGGCCATTTTCTTTGCTATCACTTGTTATGCATCAGGGAGTTGGACAGTGACTAAGGAGGATAGAAGGAGAATTAATGCCTTTGAGCTGTGGTGCTGGAGAATAGTATTGAGAGTACCATGGACTGCTAGGAAAACAAACAGATTCATCCTGGAAAGGGTCAAACCGGGCGACTCCTCAGAGGCAAGGATTCTGAGGCTCTGTCTGACATACTTTGGACATGCTGTAAGGAGGGACCAGTCCTTGGAGAGGGACATCATGCTTGGGAGGGTGGAGGGACAGTTCAGGAAGGGAAGGCCCTCTATGAGGTGGATTGATTCAGTGACTGGGGTAATTGGGATGGGAGTGTCAGACAGTGCCATTGGCACAGGACAGAGCAGAGTTTAGGGTTGTTTATGGTCTCTATGAGTCGCAAGCGACTCAATTGCACATAACAACAACAGTGTCCTCTATGGTCACCTGTTTTGTATAATATTTCATGAGTTTCATTAGTATTTTTCAATGCAGCATAGTAATCCATTGTGTGAATATACCAGAGCTTTCTCTATCCTCTTGTTTGTTGATGGGCACTTGGGTTGCTTCCAGCTCTTTGCTATTGTGAACAAAATTGCAGTAAATGTGGGTGTGCATATATCTGCTTGGGTGGCAGTTATGGTTCCTTTAGGGTATATTCCCAGTAGTAGAATTGCTGGGTCAAATGCAATTTCTATTTGCAACTTTTTGAGAAAGTGCCATACAGCCTTCCATAGTGGTTGTACCATTTTACACTCCCACCAACAGTGAATAAGGGTTCCAATTTCTCCACAACCTTGCCAGTATTTGTTGTTTGCTATTCTGTTAAATTTTGCTGTTCTTCTGGGGTGAAATGATATGTCATAGTTGTTTTGATTTGCATATATCTTAGAGATAGGGATTTTGAACATATTTTCTTGTGCTTTGTTGGCCATCTGAATGTCTTCTTTGGTGGTCTGTTCATATCCTGTGCCCGTTTTTCAATTGAGTTATTTACCTTTATCTTGTAGTGCTCGAGTGTTTTATAAATTCTAGATATAAGTCCCTGGTCTGACATGTCATTACCAAATATTTTTACCCAATCTGTGGCTTCCCTTTTTACCCTGTTGGAGAAGTTTTTCGATGTGCCAGCTGGTTTTTAATAAATCGCATGACAGGAGGTTGTCCATCTTTCTTCTGCCAATCAACATGTCTTGATGTCTGCAGCACAATTCCTTGCCACTAGACCATTAGAACTCCTTTTCAAAGACTAGAGCTGAACTAACATGCTCGTAATTAGAATATTAGTGATTGCACAGCAAGAGTAGGTGTAATTGGAGCTCTGGTTGCCCTATGGAATATTCTTAGACTGTTCTGTCAGTGAGAACAGATTCTGATTGTCAAACTGTGATGTGCACATATGCCTTTATATACAGCCTTACACAGTTTTGTATGTATACCCTTATCCCTATTTTTCATCTTAGAAATGAACTCCTTCAGCTTCTTGATAGCGTTGAAACCTAATACGGCCTGTCATCTAAATGTGTATTTCTTTTTTAAAAAGTTAGAACTGCATCTTTATTTAAAAATCTCATCTGCTAACTTAACATTTTCTATCAACATAGGGAGCAGAGACTTTCACAAGCTTGATAATTTTTTGTTTAGAGGCTGTTTTTTGGGGAACTTTTTTTGTGATACTAGCAACCATTGTGGTCTTTTTAGATGCTTATCCAGCCCTTTTTTGCTTCCGTGGCAGCCCTGATAGCCTGTTCTTGTTGAACCTTTCTAACTTCAGGTATTTTAGTCCTCTTGGCCATTGTATCAGCAAGAGATAAACCTGTGATAGCCCTCTAGAATTTGACTATATGTTGAGTTCTTTTCTTTTGATTTCTTCTAATTGGTTCGTTTTGTACTTTTTCCTGTAGAAGACAGTTCAATCTATCTGCTGAGGGTTCCTTTTGGAAAGGAATACAGACTCACATTTTGCATTTAAAGACTAGACCACCTTCCCATCAGTGTGTCCCATGTCTAGAGTATACGTTGTACCTGCTGAAATTACACAGCTTGACCTTCATGGCTGTGGTTATAGGGAAACAGGGAAAATAGTTAAGAGCCATATAAATATTTTTTGAGTGAAAATACAAATTATCATTTCTTCCCTGAATTTGTTGCTTTCCTTTTGTTGTTATTTTCTTTCTTTTCTTTTCTTTTTTTTTAGAATAAACACATCATTAAGCACCTACTAAATTTTAAGCACCTCCCAAATTTTAATATGCTGGAAATGTGATCAGACGAAAATAGTCCCTGCATTCACTGAATAAATGGAGACTACAGGAATGTGGATTGGAAATTACAGTACAGTGCTTATACACTCCATCTGTGAATGACAAATCCTAGAGATTCTGTAATAGTTGTTACTTTTTCTTGTAATTTTCTTAAGAAAGCTCTTTGGAGCTGTTAAGTGTGAAAATGTGTTGGACTCTTTGAAAACAAAATATGGTATTAAGCATTTAGAATCCAGGCTAAATGAAGAGAACTCTGTAAGACAACCATCATTTCTTTTACCTGCTAGTCAGAGGGCAGAAAGAAAGGATTGTTATTATATTTCTTAATCTACAACATTTCATTTTTAAATATTTTATCTAGATTTTTCTCCCTTAATTTTAAAGCTTAAGAGATTGAAAATTAGTCCATTATTGACCTTTTCTCTTATTCTTAATATACTCTACAAGTTTGAAGACACTAGGAAAGTAATACAGAAGTAGAACTTTTCCCTCTATAGGATGGCAGTTATTCACCCTAAGAACGCAAATGCACACAAAGAAAAATGTAACAACAAAGAATTGTCCTCAAATTTGCAGTAATAAGAACTATTTCTTCACTGACACAGTGTATTACAGCGTTATTGTGGGTTTTTAAAATAAATTGGATTATTTTCATGTCGTACCATTTAACTAGCTGTAATACAATTCATTTTAATCAATGTATCATCGTTTAAATCCACACTATTGAAAAATACTTTAATAATACATAAAATCAATAAATTTGGTGATATTCTAGTTAAAACCTTCAGATTTCTTTTATTCTTTTAGTTAAGCACTTTCTTGGTTAAAATTTGTCCTAAATAGAACATATTACAGACAAACTGTTTATCCAAAATGGGAAGTTGATAGGCCCAGCTGATGTACAAGTGTGCAGTCTACTAAGTGAGAGAAGTATTAGATTAGATGAGATTATATATGTTCCTTTTGTATAGGATGCTTCAGTCCATAACATACTATACCAGTGCTTCTGAAGCATGAAGGTATACACTTAACATGGAGGTTTTGTCCATATGAAGACTGATTAAGTAAGTCTAAAGTGGGATGCGAGATTCTGCATTTCTTCAGTGCCCCATAGTTGTTGTTAGGTGCCATCGAGTCGAGTATGACTCTGCGAACAACAGATCTGAATCCTGTCCTGTACTATGCCATTCTCACCATCTCTGATACACTTGAGCCCCTTGCTGCAGTCACCATGTCTTTCCATCTCGACAGGGTTTTGCTCTCTTTCTCTGACCCCTCCACCTTTGCAAGCATATAATTTTCAAGGAAATAGCCTCTCCTAGCAACATGTCAAGGACGGCTGCCTTCAATATGGACTAGTCCCACAATAAGAAAACAAAGATTCTTAACCACTGGGCAAATTGGCAGCATCATGATAGATGGAGAAGAGACTGGAGTTATTAACAGCATCAGCTTGGTTGGCTTCGCAATCAACACTTTTGGTACTAGCTGCCAGGAGGTCAAAAGACAAAATTGCATTGGGAAAATCTCCTGTCAAGGGATCTCTCCAGAATACTGAAGAGCAAAGATGTCAAACTGCAAACTAAGGTATGGCTGATCCAGCCATGGTCTTCGCAATTACTTGCTGTATCTGAGAACTTGACAGTGACTAAGGATGATAGAAGAACTGATGCCGTTGAGTTGTGATGCTGGAGAAAAACACTGAATATACCATGGACTGCTAAGAGAACAAACCATTATTTTCTAGAGAGGGTGAAACCAGGCAGCTCCTTGGAGGCAAGGATTCTGAAGCTCTGTCTTACATGCTTTGGGCATGCTGTCAGAAGGGACCAGTCCTTGAATCATGCTTAGAAGAGTGGAGGGACTGCACAAGAGAGGAAGACCCTGGATGAGATGGAGTGACTCAGTGACTTGGATAATGGAGGTAGGTATATCAGAGACAATGAAATTGGTAGGGTTCATAGCTGCTGTACATAGAGTCACTATGTGCCACAGGCAACTCCACAACATACAGCAACAACAGCTACATGTGTAATGTATGAGAGATGTAGCT
The DNA here is from genome assembly GCF_000299155.1 of Elephantulus edwardii. NCBI lineage: Eukaryota > Metazoa > Chordata > Mammalia > Macroscelidea > Macroscelididae > Elephantulus > Elephantulus edwardii. Next base: position 32,692,895 of record NW_006399760.1, read on the forward strand.
TTGCAATCCTTGACAGTTGGAGCATTCCAACTGTACCTATTTGTTCTTTTGGCCCTCCATGGGATATTCAATACTCTTCTGCAGCAGCATCACTCAGAGATGTGTTTTTCTTCTGTCATCCTTATTCATTATCAGTACATAGCAAGTTATTGAAAAGACCTTGGCCTGAATCAGACACACCATCTTCAAACTGACATCATTGCTTTTTGGTATTTTGGAGAGATCCCAGGCACTAGACTTGTCCAAAGCAGTACATCTCCTTGTCTCCTGACCGCTGGGTACCAAGGGTGTTGATTGTGGATCCCTGCAAGGTGAAATAACAGTTACAATCCTTTCTCCATCTATCTTGATATCGCCCATTGGCCCAGTGGAAAGGACATTTGTCTTCAGATGCAATTCGTATTGAAAACTATAGTTTTTGAGCTTCTGCTTCAAGCACTTCAGGTACTCCTTGCTTTCAGCAAGCAAGTTTGTGTCTCTATAGTTCATAAATCAGGAAGCACTGTCCTGAGGAAACACTACATATCTAGTGATAGAAATCTTGTTTGTGGAGTCCTAATGTTTGTCTGTGGAAACACTTAAATATAAAACAATTTGAAAATGCAAGCTTTAAAATTAGAAAATTTTAATTTAAACAGAAATCTAATGCAAAGCTCCTAGGTTTTTATCAGCCAGTCTACCTGTGTAAATCCCAAGACACTGAAAAATCGCTTAGCTAATCCTTGGGGAAAAACCCCAATATTATGAGCTAAAAAGATAACTGCTATCTAATATAACAGAATGTTGTCAAAGTATATACTTTCTTATTTTAATAGATCTTATAAATATTGCTAAATGCTCAAGTTCTTAATTAAAGAATTTTTACTTTGTTTTTATTGCCTTTAGTAATTCACGTCTAAATTTCCATATGTGCTGTGCTAGTGATTTCATTAGTCTTTAATCTTTTTTAATGCGAACATTTGATATGAAAAGCTAATGATAAAAACAAATCTTTTATTTAAACAGCTTGAGGTTTGATATGGTTTATCATACTCTTAATTGCAGATAGCGTAAAATAACTCTAGGGAGATTTTTAGAATGCTGTTGTGCCTAAAGCAAATTTAAAGTGAAACAAAACCAAAAAAAAGTTAATAAAGTAATTGATACATTATGAATGGGCTTTTCTTTACATGGTCTACCTGGTCCATGAGGAATAGTCCCTCCATTTATTCACACTTTTAAACCCTTCTCTGAGCACCTGCCATCTGTACTTGAACTTCTCATTTCTTTTTTTTTGAGTGTGTCAAATTGTAGTTTATTGTTGCTTTCTGCTAATTTATCTTGCCTTTTTTTAAAAGAGCTAAATTGGATCAGGGGTCATGTTCTTTATGCTCAGTAGCACCTGCTTAGTAGTGTGGAGAATAATAGCTAGAAAATCAGTAATAGAGTAAATTATACCTTTATCAAATATTTCAGTACACTTTTCTTTTCTTATACCTTTTATTTCTACTTTAATGCCATCATTTACCTACAGGGAAATGTAATCCATTCACATATTAAGGATTTATTTTCTACTTTATTTCCTCTTGTAAGGATTTCTAGTGTCAGAAACCCAGTAGAGGGCTACTGTGAGTGACTCAGTGAGAGTAAGAGTGAGTGAATGAGCACTAACTAGTACATTGGTAACTTACAGAATTTATTTAGACATAATCTTTAGTATTTTCTCCTCAAAAAGTATTTATTATGATTTTAACAAAAGTTTACAGAAAAGTTGGATTTTGATTCATTCATTGTGTACATTTTCCTCCCTAACGGCCCCCCAGTTCACTTTTTAAAAAAATCATTCATTGTTGTATAATTTCCTCCCTCCTAGTCCACTTTGCTACAAATAATTCCTAATAATATATTCCTTTTAAACAGTTCTTTCTTTCATCTATTCCAGTGCAGTGTTCATTATTTATCCCCTTCTCTTCATTTCCTTCCAACCCCCATGTCAGTCCTGTTTTATAACAGTGGTGTTATGCAGTATTTGTCCTTTTGTGACTGAGAGCTTTAACTCAGCATAATGTCCTACAGATCACCCATGTTGTGTAATATTTTATGAATTCCTTGTTTATCAGTGTTATATAGAATTTCATTGTGTGAATATACTAGAGTTTTCTAATCATTCATTTGTTGATGGCACTTGGGTTACTTCCATCTTTGCTGTTGTGAATAACACAGCAATAAACATGGGTGTGTATGTATCTGTTTGAGCGGCAACTCTAGCTTTTTTAGGATATATTCCTAGTAGAGGAATTCCTGGGTCAAATGGTATTTCTATTTCCAAATTTTTGAGACAGCACCATGTTGATTTCCATAGTGGTTGTCACATTTTACACTCCCACCAGCAATGAATAATGGTTCCAATTTCTTCACAACCTCACCAGTATTTGCGGCTCTGTTGAACTTTGCTGTTTTACTGAGGTGAGAGGCTATGTCATAGTTGTTTTGATTTGCGTTTCTCTTAGAACTAGAGACTTTGAACATATTTTCTTGCCATCTGAATGTCTTCATTGGTGAAGTGTCTATTCATATCCTGTGCTCATTATGTTATTGAGTTGTTTACCTTTTTCTTGTTGAGATGCTGGAGTACTCTATAAATTTTAGGTATGAGTCCCTTGTTAAATAATGTCATTACCAAATATTTTTTCCTTTATCAATGGCTTTCCTTTTTATGCTGTTGGAGAAGTTTTTTTGATGTGCATAGGGATTTGATTCTTAGAAGGTCTCATTCATCTATTTTTATTATGGTTGTAGGCTTTTTAAGATGCTTAGAAGACTGTTCATATTAGGGCTGGATTGGGTCTTCGAGAGTTCTTCCCAACTTTCGTCTGATGAAATTTATGTAGTTCATGGTTTTATTCCTAGGTCCTTGATTCACTTTGAGTTGGGTTTTGTGTGTGGTGTGAGGTATGGGTCTTGCTTGAGTTTTCTAGATAGTTTTCCAATTTTGCCAACACTATTTGTTAAAGCAGCATTTGACCACAGATAGATAATCTGAATTTTGGGTTCTCAGTTCTATTCTTGTGATTTATGTGTCTGTCACTGTACCAGGACCACACTGTCATGACCACCATGGCTGTCTAGTGTAGGATTTGAGATCAGGAAATGTGATGCCTCCTACTTTCATGAGCACTATGCTTATTTAGAGTCTCTTTTCATTCCAAATGAAATTGGAAATTGCCTTTTCCATCTTGTTGAAGAATAGAACTGGTATTTGTATTGGGATTGCATTGGATTTGTAGATTGCCTTTGGTAGAATGTCATTTTCACCGTATCGAGTCTTCCAATCCATGTGTTGGTATATTCTACCATTTCTCCAGGTCTCTTTTTGTTTCTTATAGTAATGTCATAATTTTTTAAAATAGGTCTTTTGTGTTTCTAGTTAGATTTACTCCCATATATTTAATCTTGTGATTAGCTATTGTGATGAATATTGTTTTTCTTAGCTCCATTTCTGTATTCTCTCTGTCAATGTAGAGAAATTAAATTGATTTTTGTATGTTGATCTTTTATCTTATCACTATGCTGAATTGAGGATCAGTTATGTCCAGTAGTTTTATTGCTAAGTCTTTAGGGTTGTCTAAGTGTACTGTCATATCACCTGTATAGAGAGATAATTTTATCTCTTCTTTGCCAATTTGGATACCTCTTATTTTCTTCTCTTTCCTTGTTACTATCACTAAGAGGTCCACTACCATATTGAATAAGAATGGTAATAATGGGCATCCGTGCCTAATTCCTGTTCTTAAAGGAATGTGTTTAATCTCTCTCCATTGAGAACTATGTTGGCTCTTGGTTTTGCATATATACTTTTCACTATGTTAAGGAAATTCCCCTCTGTTCCTGTTTTGTAGTGTTTTAATTAGGAAAGGGTGTTAGATTTTGTCAAATGGCCTTTTCTGCATCAATTGATAGGATCATGTGGTTCTTGTTCTTTGCTTTGTTAATATGGTGAATTACACTGATTGTTTTTGCATGCCTCTTATGAATCCCACTTGGTCATAGTGATTTGTGTGTGTGTGTGTATGTGTGTGTGTGCATTGTTGGCCATTATTCAGGATTTTTGCATCTAGTTTTCTATGTTGGTGGTGTCTTTACCCTTTTGGTTGATAGAATGAGTCTGGGAGAATTGTTGATAATTCTCTGAATGTTTGATAAAATTCACTAATAAAACCATCTCATCAGGGTTTTTTTTAAAAAAAAAAGTTGTTTTATTACCTGTTCAATTTATTCTTTTGTAATGAATGTGTTCAGATGTTCTACATCAGTCTTTGTCAAATTAGGCAGGTTGTATTTGTTTCCTCTAGGTTTTCATATTTGGTTTAAGTATAGTTTTGGGTTGTTGTCTTTTCCAGTTCTATTAATGTTTTCTTTGTATACTTTGTAGCTCTATCATTTGGTGCATAGATATTTATTATGGGGTTGTTTTTTTTTTTTACTATTGAACTTTTATTCATTGTATAGTGTTCTTCCTTGTCTGTTTTATCACAGCTTAATATCACTACTCCTGCATTTATGTTTTGTTGTTATTGTTGTTGCCATTTGTTTGGTATATTTTCCCCACCCTTTTACTTTTAGTCTGTCTTTATCTTCACTTTTCAGGGGTAAGTTTTGTTTTTTCTCCAATATGCTACTTTTTATCTTTTCACTGATGCATTTAAACCATTCACTTCAGTGTAATGATTGAGCACCACGGTTTTTATTGCTATTGTTTTTGTTAAGTCCTTTTTTTGTGTTATTGCTGGTTACTTTGATCCATCTTACTTTCTGTGGCATCTCTGTAAATAGGACTTCCCTCAGTATTTCCTGCAATGTTGGACTTGTTTTTACGTATTTTCTTATATTTTGCTTTTCTGAGAATATCTTTATTTCTCCATTGTGTTTTTTGGACCATTTTGCCAGGTACAGTATTCTTGGTTGACAATTGTATTCATTGAGCATTTATTATATGTCGTTCTACTGTCTTCTTGGTCACATGGTTTCTGCTGAGAAATCAGCATTTATTCTTATTTACTGTCCCTTATAAGTTACTCTTCATTTCTCCATACCTTCTTTTAGAATTATCTCGTATTTTTGTTCTGGCAAATTTGACTCTGATATGCCTTGGTGGTTTTTTGGGGGTCTAGTCTATATGGAGTTTGCTCAGCTTTTTGTACATATATTTTCTCATTCTTTATTTTGCCTGGAAAGTTTTCTTCTAGTAATTCTTCCAAAATTTTCTTGGTGCCTTTACTTGCTTCTTCTGTTCTGATGATATGCATGTTATTCCTCTTGATGGTTTCCTACATTGTTCTTGGACTTTCTTCTTCCCTTATAATTCTGCTTTTTTGTTATAGCAGACCATTGGTGAGCGTTCCATCTTCTATTTTGCTCGTTTTGTGTTCCATCTCTTCAGCTCTGCTCATGTGTCCCTTCAGCATGTTGACAGCATCTGAAGCATTGGTCCTCATATTCTGGATTTGGTTTCTTTTTCCCCCCCAAAGCCTCTAAAGCCTTGTTAGTTTTATCTGCATGCTCTTTTGAGATTTTTTTGTTTGTTTGTTTTCATTTGTTTGTTTTGTTTTTTTTCCTCTTGGCTTTTGCTTGCAGAATCCTGTAATTCTTTAAATTTGTTTTCCACCAATTGAAAATATTCAGTAACTGTTATTTTTTCATTCTGTGGCATAAAGTTCCATCAGACTTTCCTTCTCAGGATATCCATTGATTCTGTGTTTTGATCACTTTATTGGGGTGACATCTTGTTTTGGTTTTGTATAGGGCATGAGGAAATTGGTTTCTTCTGTGTCCTTTGAGGAAGTCTGTTTCTTCTCTATCATTGCTGTGGTAGAGTATTTCATGCCTGGGGTAGTTTACTGCTCCAGAGGAGGTAAAGGAAGTTCACTCTGCCCAAATTTTTTTCTGCTCCTTTTGCTCAAGTGAAGACTTGTTTCATTTGGGGGGCTCAGTACTCTAGTAAAGAAGGACAACTCACCACCCCTTTACTTCTTTCTCTGTGGTCCTGTGGCAAAGTGAGCTGATACTAGTTGGCAAGCTGCTTCTGTTTTTTTCTTTCTGGTCCTGCAGCTAAGTTCTGTGGTGTGACTGGCTTTCTGTTTTCTTATTGCAGTCCTCTCTCCTCTTATCTCTTGCCCTCCTTGGTCTGTGGGGTGATATAGCCAGATTCCCAGACTTTCTTCACCACTTCAAAGGAAGGACTTTGTCTCTCAACCTTCTTCTCTGGACCATATTCTGGTATCTGGAGCCTTTGAATTAGAGTGTATGGCAGGCACAACAAGATGATGTCCAGATGAAAACAGTGCCTTACCTCAATCCTGAATGTTAATGTTAGCCTCCTCTTGGGGTCCAAAGGGTCTTCTGCTCAAGTGCTGGTTCTGGGAGGGATAGGGGCTGCTAAGGTGGTGCTCAGGAAGGAAATGGTGTCACCTGTAGAGATAGCCTTTGAAGTATCAGCCTTCTCTGCCAGATAACTGCCATAACTCATAGTCTTTAATTTTCCAAAATAATTTGCCTAGCATTCTTCATTTCTTAAAATCTCCCTCTCTTCTGTTTTTCCCCCCGACAGAGTTCCTTGAAGAATTTTTAAAGCAGAAAACTTTGAATCCTGAGATATCCTAAAATGCCATTGTTTGCCTTCATTTTTAAATCTAATTTTTTTGTTGAAAAATTTGGAACTATTATAGTCACTGTCATTGAGAATTAGTGTATGCCAAACTGATTTTCATTTCATTGTAGACATTTTATCCTTTGCCCATAAAAACATTTGTAATCTTTTCCTTTATTCTTGAGTTCTAGAAATTCTGATCTAGATTTAGTCAGTTTCATTCATTTTATTCATGTATTGACCCCTTTTGAGTTATTTTAGCTGCAGAAAATGTTCCTTATTACTTTTTCTTCTGCTTAAATTATTTCTTTCTACAGCCAAGTGAATGTTAGCATTTTTGAACCTAGACTCTAACTTTCAGACTATCCTCTCCTTTATGTTCAACCTAATCGTTTGTATGTGTGTCCCAGAATCATTTCAGTCACTCTCCTAAAATGCACTTAAAACTAATTGTTACTCATATTTATTCTATAGATTTTTTTTCAGTCCTGCTACTTTTGGAAAAGGAAGCAGAACTTTGGCAATTTCTTTTTCATGCCCACAGTTTCACAATTTTCTATTTAACTTCTAAGACTGTTTTACCTAGTCCACTTTCTCTTTTTTATTTGGGAGTTTGGTCCATCTAAAGCTTCAAGTAGCTGGGTGCAGCCCTGGTTTGGTGCCTGAAATTGATCTTTTTTTGGCTGTGGCAACTGCTTGGGTGTATTCAGTACAGGGGCTAATAGCCAGCTGTTGTGCCATTCCCCTAATATTATCTTGATCTTGGCCCCAAGCCTAAAAGCCTTGAGCTTGGAATTCTCTGATTCTGAGCTTACAGCTTTTCTACCAACTGCTTACATCTGTAAAGCAGATCTTTGGGTTGAAGTGTATGCTATGATTTCTTTATAGGATAATAGACATCATTTCCCCACTTCTTTAAAAAAATTGGATAGTGTTTTTAAATTTTTTGAATGACTCATTTTGTTATACAAACGAAATACATTTTCTTTTATTTCATAGAGTTATGAGCTAGAGGAAAGGGCTCACATTGTATCTTGATCCCACCCCACCAAGTAATTACATTCTTAATCTGTTGATTATCTCCTCTTACTTGTGTACTTGGATTCATTATGATTTCTTTTTATCTCTTTTTTTGAGCCTCAATTCAATCAAGGATGCCTGAATCTTAAATATAAAGTGATTATGCCCATCTATCTCCTCTAGTGTTGTCTTCTCCTTCACTGACCCTCCATCTTTACTAATAGGAATAGTTTCCTTTTTTTTTAAAAAAAGGATTTATTCATACACACTTTCCTCCCACTCCCTCTTCCCCAGTTCCACTTGTAAGACTTAATTGTCGTACACATGGTTTCTTATCATCCACTCCTTTCCGAATGTCCTTCTCTTCTCTCATTCCAGTGCAAGATTTATTATCTATCCATTCTTTTCCCGCTCTTCCTTCCTTCCCCGGCCCCATCTTAATCCTGTTATTACAATAAGGGGCTTATACCAATGTAATATTTTACAGTAAGAAATTTCCTCTTTACCTTCATTGTCCTTAATAAAATATGAGGTAGTTACTGAAAGAGTTGACAAAAAAAAATGCAGTCTATGTTTGTCTAAGATAGAATTTCTCATTTTTACTAGCAGTTTTGAAACATTCACTCATTGTCAGTATTGTAGGGTGGAAGTAGGATTGACTCTGATAATATGGATTGACTGTGTGCTTTATTTTCAGAAATTATTATGGAATAATTTATAGGGTTGAGGTCATGGGTTTTTTATTACCTGCTGGTCCCTTTTGGAGAATTCTGGGTGGCCCCACATATATCAGACTGCTAACCAAAAGGTTGACATTTTGAATCTTAAAAGCTACTCTGTAGGAGGATGATTGGCAAACAGTCTTCTCCCACAAAGATTTACAGCATCAAAAGCAGAACTGAGAGTTTCTATGAATTGCAATTGACTGGATGGCAATAGGTTTTGGTTTTTTAATTCTCTTGTATTGAATTCCTTTTAGGTACTTCTAATTTTACATTTAGTATAATTTTAAGATCAAACTAAAGTGAAATTTCCTTTAAAATACATAATGGAAAGTTTAAAATTTATAATGAACCTGGAACATATACTGCCAAAGAAGAGTAAAGTACTGAAAAATTAACAGTGTGCCTGAAAAGTTAAATACCTTCACCACCATATGGAATTTGCTCTGGAATTCTAAAAGGAGTAGGAGATAAACTTTTCAGCTATATTTTTAGAATATCCTGGAAGTAGAAGTGTTACTAAAGTCTACAACTGTTTAGGAGTCTGAGAGGTGGTGACACATGAAACTTCTGATCAGACAGTTCATCCAAAAATTATAATTTCTTGGCCAGAATTTCTTTAAAAGAGATGTATATGCCAAACAGCGTAGTAATTATAGAAAATAAAGTACATGCACCCAGTAAGGATCCTGGTTTATGAATTATTTTTAAAGTAAAAATTAACAGAAGATCATTTTATAAAAATAAGAAGTATAAATAGAGATTTTAAGAAGAAATCAAGAGGGACAATGAAGTAACTCAATCTCCTTAGTAAATTGAACAGCACAAATTCATGCTATAATGCAGTATAAATATAAGCATCAGAGTGGCAAACCGTTTAATAACAAATACTGGCAAAAATCAGAAACAATGCTAACTAGCACATCTGTGTGTAAATAGAGCAACAACTTTGGGATATGATTTGGCATCTAGTAGAGCTATGGATGACTGGAAGCATTTGCTGCAGAAGGTCGACATGAAACACTTGCTACAGAATGTCAAGGACTGTAATTGTCAATATAAATTGAAGAATGCTATAAAAGAAGACAAAGATTCTCACCACTGGACCAATTGACAGCACCATGGTAGATGGAGAAGAGGTGGAACTTGTTAACAATTTCTGCTTGCTCGCCTCCACAGTCAACACTCTTAGCACTAGCAGTCAGGAAATAAAAAAGTGAATTGCATTGGGGAAGACTGCTATCTTCTGAGACCTCTCCAAATGCTAAAGTGTAATGATGTCAGTCTAGAGACTAAAGTGCACCTGATCCAGGCCTGATCCATTGCAGTTACTTGCTATGCATCAGAGAGCTGGACAATGACTAAGGATGACAGAATTAGAATTGATGCCATTGAGAACAAATAGGTTTGTCTTAAAGAGGGTGAAACCAAGCTTCTCCTTGGAAGCTAGGATTTTGAAGCTCTTATCTCACATACTTTGGGCATGTGGCAAGGAGGGACCAGTCCTTGGAGAAAGACAACATGCTTGGAGGGGTGGAGGAATAATACAAGAGAGGAACTTGGTTGAGATTGATTGACACAGTAACTAGAGTATGGAGTAATGGGGTAGGTGTGTCAGATTCAGTGACATTTGCTCAGGATAGGGCAGGGTTCAGAGCTGTTGTACATAGGGCTGCTATGAGTTACAAGCACAGTCCCAAAGCCTGATTATGTGAAGGTTCTTTTACACACGAGCACATAGAGAGACATTCAAATTATGTTCACAGTAGTAGCCGGAATGGCATACTCTTCCTAAACAACATGCCTCCGGAAACTCTATGAACTTTGATAAATGTCGATAGTTACAAATAGGCTTTAGGCCTTTTGTTCATAGAGTCAGTATGAGTCCTGCTTGGCTTGAAGACAATCAATATACTAATTATATATACGTGTGTGTGTGTGTGTGTATTAGTATATTCATGCTGTATATTTCACCTTTGGTAGTAGAATGTACTAACTGCAGCTCCTAAGCATAATAATGAATTAAAAATCAAGCCACAAACAAGTAAAAGCAGTATTCTATGCATGTATAAAAAAATAAACAAAATGAAGACTACTAAGAATGTACCTAAGAAGATATCTGTGGAATGATTATCACAAAAGTGAAAAGAATGGTTCCCATTGTGAGAAAGCAAGGAGTTATAATGTCAGAAGAGTACACAGGCTTTTTGGATAGTCAGTAGTTGCACAGGTGTGTTTGCTTCTTAATAGTTTTTTTATGGGTACATACTGGGTTTAGAAGGGGTCATGGTACTAGGGATATTGTTGCTGATGTTAGATGGATCTTGGCTGAAAGCAGAGAATACCAGAAGAATGTCTATCTGTGT
>NW_006399760.1:32704972-32706459 GCF_000299155.1 Elephantulus edwardii
AATAACTGCCTCTGAAAATCTGCTGGAGGGTTAGCTATGGGTCAGTTCTGACCCGACAGTAAACAACAATATATACTATTTCTCAGTTAGTTGTTGTTAGTTAGGCACCATCAAGTGAACTTTGACTCATAGCAATTTTAGGGATGACAGACAGACCAGGTGGCTTGATTCTGTGCCATATTCACAGTTTTTACAACACATAAGCCCTTTGTGGCAGTCACTGTGTCAACCGTCTTGTAGTTTTTCCTCTCCTTTCCTCTCCTGTCTACCCTCTACTTTTCCAACCTTAATGTTCTTTTCCAGGAACTAGTTTCTTCTGAGGACACGCCCCAGGTATGTAAATGAAGTCTCCCTATCCTTGCCTCTCAGGGAGCACCATGACTGCTCTTCTTTCAAGACAAGGTCTGTTTGGTTGGTAGCTAACCACAAACACATTCATGGTGCTGTAAATTTACAGTAGAATTCATATTCTACATGTGTCTCTTGTATACAAAATGATTGCACAGGTAAGCTTATAAAATGATACGGTATTTATGTAAAGTAGTAAACGAAGATGACTGATGAAGAATTGGTAGTTTTGAATTGTGTGTTGATGCAGTATATTGAATATAACCCATGCTGCTGAAAGAACCAAGAAATCTCTCTTGGAAAAACTGAGGCCAGAATGGTGAGATTTTGTCTCATATACTTCAGGGCCAGGTTATCAGAAGGAGTCGGACCCAGAAGAAAGACACCAGGCTTGTGAAATTAGAAGTTCAGAGGTAAAAGAGGAAAACCCTCAGTGAGACGGTTTGACACAGTGATTAGAATAAAGGATTTGAGAATATAAGGATAGCATAAGATCATGCAAGGTTTAGTTCTTTTGTACAAAGAGTCACTGTGGTTTGCAGCTGACTCTACACACCTAAAGCAACACATGTCTTGGTAGTCATAATGCCTGTGTTACTGTCTTCTGTACATGCTTTCTGTTTCAAGCCAACCACTTAAACTTTAACTTATGATCCTCAACTTTAGTTTTATCTCTCTGTTTAATTTTCACTTGAAAATGTTATTTTAAATTGCATCAGGACTCCCAAATGCAGCAAAACCAATGCTAGTAATAGCAGCAAAGAAGTACTATCAATTTGGAAATGAACCAAAGAGTTATAAAAGAACAAGATGGTGGGAAAGCAGTGACTGCTACTGCTCATGAGTTAGACATGCTGCAGTCAACAGACGTGACTATTCTTAGAAACAAAATGTCCAAGCTGGTAAAGGATTGGCTCTGCTAAAACTGTAAGGCTAACAAAAATGTCAGATACAGACACATTGCTAATGGCATGCATTGAGGGTCAAACACAAGAGCAGATCCTTCTCAGTTCCTTGACATCACTGCTAAGGTTTGAAGCTTATTTTTTTTCCTATAATTATATTTTATTAATTTTCATAAACATTTACAGAGATTTTGGGCTTCCACTCCTTCATTGTTGCACTATTCTCTCTACCCT
>NW_006399760.1:32709609-32721316 GCF_000299155.1 Elephantulus edwardii
GATACATAAAAAAAATAATCCACCATGACCAAGTGGGATTCATAACAGGTATGCAAGGATGGTTCAACATAAGGAAAACAATCAATGAAGCTTATTTTGAGTGCTCGAGGATCTAGCATGATCAGATTTATGATATAGTGTGAACAGCATTCAAATGCATAATAATTTGCATTCATTAGAATCACATTCAAATCGTCCTGTTTTTTAGGAAGTAGCGTGGACATTAAGGGACACATGACTGTTGTATGTGTGTGTATGTATATATGGGTGGGGAAGTTAAATAAAAGCTTTTTTTGTCTTCAGTAAAGATTATAATGAAACAGATCTGAATCCTGTCTTATGGTGGGCCATCCTCACAATTTCTGATACACTTGAGCCCACTTCTGCAGTCACTATATCCAGTCCATCTCGAGAGGGGAGGTGTCTTCCTTTCTTTCACTGACAGTCCACTGTACCAAGCAGGATATTTTTCTCCATGGAATAGCCTTTCTTAGTAACATGCCCAAATAGGAGAGACAAAGCTTTGCCATCCTTGCCTCCAAGGAGCACTCTGGCTATCCTTTTTCCAAGACATACCTGTTCATTCTTTTGGCAGTCCGTGGAACATTCAGTACTCTTATCTAGCATCACAACTTAAAGGCAGCAGTTCTTCTGTCATCCTTACTCATTGTCCAGCTCTCAGATGGATAGCAAGTGACAGAAAGAAACATGGCCTGAATTAGGTTCACCATAATCTTTAGATGGACATTATTGCACTTTACAACCTGGAACCATTTCCAATATGACTATTTAGTAAAAGCACAGCTTCCTAAAGTTCAGGTGCTATTTTACAAAGAACATATCATGTAGTAGATAACATTCTGAAAATACCTGAGAAGCGTTCACATTAACTCAGAAAACAGAAGTTGGTGGTTTTTTGTAGTATCAGGCTCAAGATAGGAACTTGAAAATTTCCAGTTTGCAACAAGCATGCAACGAACATTCTTGCTGTGCCAACCCTGTTGTGTGATTGTCCAGACCCTGATGAAAAGATCACTTATAATGGAAAATGTGTCACTCTCAGAGGTAATTTGCTCTTGAAATTTTGGACATAATGATTGTTAGCATCAGTAAGACAGACTTCCTGGAACTGGCCCTGTGGCTCTAACCATTCATTTGATTCAGAATAAAATAACCATTAACTGAATTTGATTGTTGGAGCAAGACAATACTTCATGGTTTAAAATCAGGAAGAGTGTGCCTCAAGAATGAATCTTTTTCTCCATACTTAATCAGTCGATATGTTGAGCAAATAGTTTGTGAAACTGGACTCTGTGGAGAGGTATGTGGCATAAGGATCAGAGGAAAACTCATTAACAATGGCATTATGCAAATGACACAGTCTAGCTTGCTAAAAGTGAAGAGGACCTGAAATGCTTGCTATAGAGGATCTAAAACTACAGACTTCAATATGGATTACATCTCAACATCAGGAAAAGAAAGGTCTTTACCACTGGGTCAGTAGACAACATCATGATAGATGGAGGAAGGATTGAAACTGTCAAAGATCTTGGTTGGATCCACAATCAACATCCTTGGTATATCAGCAGTCAGGTGTATTGCTTTGGGCAAACTACTGTCAGAGACCTTTCCAAAATACTAAATAGCAGTGATGTCACTCTGAAGGCTCAGGTGCACCTGATTCATTCAGGCCATGGTCTTTTTAATTACTTGCTGTGCATCAGAGAGCTAGACAAGGAATAAGGATAAAAAAATAATTGATGCCTTTGAGAAGTGATATTACAGAAGAGTGCTGAATATCCCATCGACTGCCAAATGAACAAGCAGGTTTATTTTGGAAAAGAGTGCTTCTTGGAGGCAAGGATGGTAACTCTTCATGTTTCATACTTTGTATATATTAGAAAGGTAGAGGGGAGACCCCTAATGAAGTGGAGGTAGAAAAGACCACCAATGAGGTGGGTTGACACAATGACTACAGCGATAGGCTCAAGTGTATCAGAAATTGTGAGGATGGTACGGGAAAGGAGAGAATTCAGGTCTATTGTTCATAGAGTTGCTACTAGTCATACTTGACTGTACATAACAACAAACTTGATTCAAAATAAAAAATTAAGACTAAGTTACTGAAAGTTTGACTGCACATTTTGTTCTAATGAGTCTTTTGAATGAAATATACTATGTTTCTCTGGTACTCCCTGCTTTCAGCTAAGATCCATCTAACATTAGTGCAATATCCCTAGTACATGGCCCCTTCTAAACCTAGCCTGGACTTTCAGCAGTTCATAGTCTTTGCAATCACTTGTTACGCATTAGAAAGCTGGACAATGACTAAGGAGGATAGAAGGAGAATCGATGTCTTTGAGCTTGTGGTGCTGGAGAAGAGTATTGAGGGTACCATGGACTGCTAGGAAAGCAAACAGATTCATCCTGGAAAGGGTCAAACCGGGTGGTTCCTTGGAGACAAGGCTTCTGAGGCTCCATCTAACATACTTTGGACATGTTGTAAGGAGGGACCGGTCCTTGGAGAGGGACATCATGCTTGGGAGGGTGGAGGGACAGCACAGGAGGGGAAGGCCCTCTATGAGGTGGATTGATTCAGTGACTGGGGTAATCAGAATGGGTGTACCAGAGATGGTGCGATTGGCACAGGATAGAGCAGGGTTTAGGGCTGTTGTACATAGGGTCGCTATGAGTCGCAAACGACTCGACGGCACATAACAACAACAACAACAACAATACTATGTTTATTCCTACGAATGTGCCACACACATAACTGGAAGTGGATGTGTGCCAAGGGGCACAGTATATTAAATACCCCTATATATCCCCTTTTCCCCATTATTTTAAATATTTGTGTCAACAAGGTATTAAATCACCTTCTCTTTTGAGCGACTTGCCTCTCTCATGGTTCACTGATGTTACTCTGAATCTAAATTAGTGTGCAGATTTTCCCCCTGTTATATTACTGAGCTAACAGAAATACAGACCTATGTTTCATTGCATTAGCAGCAGCTCATTAATGCAGCCTTGCAGTCTATTATTGTGTTTTTATTTATATTTTTCATAAGTGGTAAATTCCATATTTTTCTTAATCATTCAAGAATTTTAACATTTCCTCTTTGCGTATGTGTGTATTGGATCATAGTTGACATTATTAGTTAGGATTAGATCAAAGTTAAAATTATTTTTATATTCCATTACAACCTTCTATAAATTGTTATATTTTATTCAGCTATTTAGAAATTGCTAGAGCTTAGCAATTACCTATATTCCAGCCTCATATCTGTGTTGATTATATCATGAGCAACTTTAAACCTCATATATACCTCATTGGAGCCAATACATACTGTATTTCCAAGTGACACTGCCCAGGTTAGTTACTGCAGTGGCGTAACATGACTTTTCATTTTTATGTCCCTTTTTGGTTTTTACAAATCAACTCTTGAATAAAATCCTCTTAAGAATCGCACCCAACACCCATGTCTAGCTCTCTAGCTTGTAGTATGTGGAACCTACCTTTTACTTTTCAAAAACAAGCGTTGAATTTTCTTGCTTCTGTTCTTCTGACACCTTTTTCATTCTCTTTAGTTCTCCAGAAAACTCCCTTAAATAGTTAGTGACTTATTTGAAAATGGTTTTAATTAAAAAATTTAAAAAAAAAAGAGCACCAAAAACCCAAAACAAAACACTTCAGAATGTGCTCCGATCAGACTAATTGGCCATTGAAAGAAGTCCAGTGTTTAATTTATCAGGTGTGGTTTTTTTCCCCTCTATTAAAGCTATATTCATAACAAACTGTGGCTGACTCTGAGAAGAATGGGAGTCCCAGAACACTTGATCTTGCTAATGAGAAACCTATACTTGGACCAAGAGGCAGTTGTCAGAACAGCAAGGAAACACTGCATGGTCCAAAATTGGGAAGGGCATACGCCAGGGATGCATCCTATCTCCATACCTTTTCAACCTGTATGCAGAAGAGATTATCCGGGAGGCTGGGCTCTACGAGGAGAAGTGTGGCATCAAGATTGGTGGAAGATCTATCAACATTCTGTGTTATGCAGATGACACAACCCTGCTTGCTGAAACTGAGGAGGACCTGAAGTGCTTGCTGAAGAGGGTCAAGGACTGCAACCTTCAGTATGGATTAAGGGTCAATGTCAAGAAGACAAAGATTCTCACCACTGGACCAAACGGCAGCATCAGGATGGATGGTGAAGAGATTGAGATTGTTAACAACTTTAGTCTGCTTGGCTCCACTGTCAACACTCTTGGCACTAGTAGCCAGGAAATTAAAAGAGGTATTGCGATGGGAAAGTCTGCTGTTAAGGACCTCTCCAAAGTACTGAAGAGCAATGTTGTCTCTCTGATACAGGCCATGGTCTTTGCAATCACTTGTTATGCATCAGAGAGTTGGACAATGACTAGGGAGGATAGAAGAATTGATGCCTTTGAGCTGTGGTGCTGGAAAAGAGTATAGAGGGAAAACAAACAGATTCATCCTGGAGAAGGTTAAACCAGGTAGCTCCTTGTAGGCAAGGATTCTGAGGCTTCGTCTAACATGGTGCTTAACTATAAGTGTCCCCCATTTCTAGTAAAGAATAAGTATTTCCTCAGTGACATTTCTATTTCTGCGTGCCTCAGATTCATTTTGTTCACTGAATTTTTGCATCTTGTTTTCTTCTCTACACACATTGGTTATTTCATATTTTTTCTGCTCTTGGCATTTAAAATTTTTGGGTTTTGGCATTATTTGTTTCACTGTTGCATAGTAACTTTATTTTCCCCCTTTGCAACCATCTGCTTATTTTAAGGTGTGTAGTTTTTCAGTGGTGTAGCATCCTTTCATGACTTGTTTCAAATGCTAGGCTAGACCATGCATGTTACTTTTTCTTCTGAGACCTTATGTCTTTACTGAGCATTTGGTTAAAAAGATAATTTTACCTATTTGGTGATATTTTAAATGTTTTTCATATTAGTAACTATACCAGTCTTACTAACATTGCCATAAAATCATTCAATTTTGCTTTTTTAAAAGACTTCTTTTTCTTATTCATTTGCATACTACATTCATGCACAATTTGTCTCACACATTCTTGCATTCACATTGTGTTTCATGTGATCACTCCCATACATTATGGTTGGAATTGTTTAAAAAATTTTATTTTGTACTGGTTTGCTTACAATGTTTGTATACATTGTTTTTCACATTGGTCTTTCCTATTTCCTTTCCCATCCCACCCTCTACCTATCAAATTATATGACCCTATCATTACCCCTCCTTGGATCCTCATACTTGTTTCAGTTTTGCTTTATAAAGAGTTTAGTTATGGGTACCATCAAGTTGGAACTGACCCATAGATAACTCTGTAGTTAATTACATGTGAGTAGATTGCTCATCTTCTTCCTGTGAAGCAGCTGGTGTACTCAAACCACCTACCTTGCTATTAGGCCATCAGATCACTCTTATAAAGAATTGTTAAACCTACTTTTAGTTAGCAAGGCAAGTAGGAATCAAGGTAATGGTGGCTTTTCTGACAGTGAGTAAAGATGGCTCATTGGACAATACTTAAACTTTTAATACCAGAACCTTTTTAGTCTAAACCTAAAGCTCTCCTTCTGGATATACTTGAGATCTTTATTCTTGTAAGATTTTAGAGAAGTGTCTTGCTACAACAGATGTGAGAACATGCCATCCACAGGGAAATTACAAACTCCTAAGACCCATTTTCAATTTCTTCCTATTAACAGGCGAAAGATAAACCAACTACTGATTAGAACCTGGATCCATCTCCATTAATATGGAAGGAACCCAGGAGAATACGGAGTACGGGGGTGTCAGTGGTATGACCATGCCCTTTTGCTTATAGATTATACATTTGGAATAAATAGCAAGTTGAAATTGAATAAGAAAAATATTTCCAAAGAAAACTACAAAATTACACATATTATGAAATCTTATTGATAGGAAATAAAAATGGGATAATTTTTAGGAGAAAATAACAATATTTGTTTCCTCAGATAACCAATCTAGGTGTGCGAACTGTGGTCTCATAAGCATCATTGCACATAGTGAGATTTACCTCATGAATAAGAAGAGTGAATGGAAGACATTTATTCTTCATTCATATATTAATTTATTTGGCAAACATTAATTGAGCACCTACCAAAGAAGCATCTTCTCCCTGCTCTTTCCTTGTTGTGGAAGCTTTTTTTTCATTAAAGTATAGTGCTTGCTGTGAAGCCGAACACTGTGACACTGATGTGCTAAATGCAAGAATGGTTACCCGTTTTGGACAGTATTTGGTGGACCTCCCTGATTAAACAAGCTTTGAAACAGGAGCGGCATCCACTTCCGTAAATAGCTTGCCTCTGGAAACTCTGTGATCCTGGAGAAAGGATGAAAGTTATATAAGTGTCCAGGTCTTTTGTTCCTAGGGTTGCTATGAGTCGCCTACAACTCGACAGCACTTAACAACAACAATTACAACAAATATATGTATATATCAGGAACTGCGGTAGTCTCATGATGTGATGAGTTTCTAAGGATACCTTGAGAAAGACTGTATAAAAAGTACAAGGACAGCCTGAGTCTAACTTTTCTTAACCCCACTGAGGAACTGCTCATATCAGCAGCATCCACAACACAAAACAAATTCTCATGAGGTCAAACTGCACCCCCTTTCCTCTTTCTACTAATTCCAACAACAATTCTACTGCCTTATGGGAGCTGAAATCCCATTGCAGTAACTGATAGACCATCCATAAATTATGGAGTTTATACAATCCCTCAGTTCAGCTAGCTTCTCAATCATGTTTTCAAGCCCTTTTGACCTTCTGCCTTATGGCTTAGGTCATTATCACAAAGTTCCCTTTGTTCTGACAGTTATGGCTTGTTTCCAAAGCCTTCTGGCAAGCTTGAGAGAAGGCTCCCAGCTCTGTCTGGTTACATGGGGCAGTAGCCCCAAGATCAGCTCTGTCTCATTCTGGGGCTCTGGTCCTTTGCCACAGCAGCTACTGATGTCTGTTAAGCCTTGATCTCAGAGTACAGGAAGCTTTGGCCCCAAGCATTCTCACTACATTCCCTATTCATCCTTGCTGGTGGTAAGATTCTCAAATTGTGTTGCTGAATCAGCTCAGCTTATTGTTGAGAGTAGCCACTCCCCTTGTGGATAGACCAACACACTCTGTCCGTATGATCCTGCAAAGTTAATGACTAGGAAAACCATTTTAAACAATAAACCCTTGACACCACAGACTGACATATAAACAAGTGATTAAAACAGTTGCCTTATTTTAGGTTACCCCCCCCCTGCATTGTCTCCAAATACATATAAAGTCTGAATACGGCCAGTAAAACTCCTATAGAGTCATACAACACTCAATATATCTTATTTTAGGAATTGCACTCCATTTTTTGTTTCTCAGACTAAGTTGGGGTCTGGAAAAGCATATTCTGTTTTACTTCTAGCTCCATAGTTGTTTTATTTGTATATCAGCATCTTCCAAGCAACCCAACTAGCTATACCATTTTACTAAGGATATCTTTGTTGCAAGTTATTAATACATTTCATTTCTATTAAATGTAGTGAACATTCACTATCTTATTTGCAAATCTTAGATTTTGAAACTTCTTAAACTGTTATTTAAGCCTTACCTGTCATCAATAACATATTTCTTTTTCCACCAGTTAACATTTATAGATGGTTCTGTGTATGTATATACTTCTTTTACAACTGACCTTTGTGGCAACTCAGCATTCATTACTTAGTTTCTTGATAAGAACATTTTATCTATGTATTTGTTCTTCATGTATAAAAGTAGTCCTTTAATAAGTTTCTAGCATATTGGTGTTTTTAGTATACTTTTAATTTAAGACTCCTCCCCCATGCCCTTTTATATGTTATGATGCTGTTTTATATACTTTCTAAGTATGTAGTATTAGTGATTTTTTTGGGAGGGGACAGGGACGGGAGTTTTATTTTCATGATTAGTAGTAATATATCTTTGCCCAAGATGTTAACCTTTCCAAAGTCAAATAACTATCAGGAAATGCGCTAAGTGTGGCTTGAAAAGGAAGTGTTAAGTCTACAGTGGTTCCTAGCAAACCGTCAATCTTTGCCTGTTCTTGTACAGAAGCCCATGAGAAAGTGTTAACCCTTTTCCTGCTTGATTGCAGGAGGAATGCCCGCTCCTGAGCAGGCCTCTTTGGTGGAGGAGGGGCAACCGCAGACCCACCAGGAAACTGCCTCCACTGGCCCAGGCATGGAACCGGAGACCACAGCCACCACTATTCTAGCTTCCGTGAAGGAGCAGGTACATCCTCTTATTGACATTTCAATTCATTATTTCTTCTTTGCCTTTAAAATTAATCTTTGGATGTGTTTTCAATTTGTCTAACGCCCTTGACACCCTCACATTTTCTAATTATAAGGTGTTTACATCCCTGAGTACATTGGGATGACTGGCATGTAGAGCCGCTCCAGGTGCATATCCGGAACATGCAGGATACTTGTGCGTCTGCAAGTAAGGACTATCTTGATGGTGATCGGTGTCTCTGTCTCTCACACATTGCCGAGTGTGTGCATGCACGCAAAGCTTGTCAAGCAGAATGCTGACTTTTATGTCAGATCACTGGCAACTTGATGCCTGTAAGAACCTTAGATATTTGAACATTTTAATATAGGCACCACATAGGGTTGGTTGTCTCTGTGATTTTTTGATAAAGGCTATCTTTGTTGTGTTTGTCTGAATCAAAGTAGATTCATTTTGTGAGCTAATGTTCTAAAACTTGTCAAACTGTGCCAATTTGCTTCAATGTCATGTTTATGTTGATTTTTTAAAGGTACTAATGCTACTTACTCTTCAAATCCAAGTAGATTTCTAAACTACATCTTGTCTGTTATGCTTAGAAAGAAATTTGAACTCTACAATATAATTTCTTAAGATTTAAAAGCTTAATAAGGTAAATGTGAGTTTAATACTCCAGAGAGTTGTCCTTTCTGTCATTCACTTAGAAAGAAAAAAAAAAGCACCATCAGAGAGGATGGCTGTATTGGAAATAAGCTAATATTAAAAGTGGATTTGTTTGAATTTTAGTTAGTGATTAAAATACTGGATAGATCACCCCCCTTAAGAAATAGAAAACTTAGCTTTTTTGTTCTTTTAACAATCAGTATCAGTAGTTCATATGACTAATGATGGCAAACATGAAGGAATATTTACATTAATACCTTATTGTTATACTATTCTCTGTAACATAAGCTAGGTCTATAGCATGAAAGCTTAGAATTATGACATATGCCTGACATTAGAATGTGTTGTCAAGAAAGATGATTTCATAACTCATCGTACTAGCAAGATGTCAAAATATTTTCTATTCTTTACTGAAATTTAAAATTTTTAAACATTTTACACGTTAGAAGTTTGAGTTAACATAAGAACACTGTAGTCAATATGGATTTTATTTTTCACTGAGCTGTAGACTATATAAGCATCTATCAACTTAAACAGAAGAAAGAATTCCTTTTCTTAGAATACTTCAGAATTGTCAAGATTTAACCCAAGGAGCCATAAGGTGAGAAGGCTGTGATTTATTGTGAGCTGTTAATATAAACTTGTGTTTTGCTAAAAATGAAAGTAAATTTTATCAAAATTCTCAAACCAGGCTTAAAGTTAGAATTACATTCTGTAAACAGAGCAAATAGCATCTTTGTTTTTTTTACTTTGAAACTAGATACCCTACATATTGAAGAAAATATGGAAACCTATTACTAATTTTGGTGAAAAGTGTTTTTAGGGAGCTCTGTTGGTTAGTTCATAGGGAGTAGAGCTGCTAATCCAAAGGGCATGCCTTTCTGGTGGCTTAAATAATTCACCACAGACTCCTGAGCAGTTAGATGAACAGTCACCTCCCATGCAGTTTATGAACCTTATAAACCCAAAGGAGGGTCTGCAGTGGATGGATTCCAACTTGATGCATCAAATTTGAGGTTTATTTTTTAATATGAATTTCACACTACAATTTCTTGATCAATTTTTCTATTTAAAAAAAAGCAGTCTTTTGAGATGGCATGTGTAATTCTTTTTACACACACCCATTCCTCAGTGTCATGCTGTATTTGTAACCAGAGTGAGTAACTCTGCTGACTTCAAAGAGCAGACTTGATTGGTGATAGTCATATCTCAAAAAGGATATTATCATTATGGGTTTAGAGGCTACAGACTCCATCAGTGTAACTAAGTAGGAAGCCTAGGCTCCTGTCCTGGTCCCACTGCTAACTGGGGAATCTTTGTGCCTCAGTTTTCTTGTATGTAAAATAATAAGAGTATAATGAATGATATTGTGGATGTAAATGAATATACATATATATATATTCATTTATATGTAAATGAATATATATAAATGAATGAATATACATATAAATGAATATATATAATGCTTATAACATTGCTGGGGAGAAAATCAGAACTGGAGAAGGCCCTCACCATGCTAGATAACACAGTGGCTACAATAGTGAGCTTGAGCACAGCACGGATTGTGAGAGTGTTACCGGACTGGGTAAGGTTTCTATCTGTGGTACATAGGTTTTCTGTGACTTAGAGTCCTCTTGACAGTATCTAACAATATCATTGCCAAACCCCTTGCCCTAGAGTTGATGCTGTTTCATAGCAACCTTATAACACAGAGTAGAACTGCCTTATAGGATTTCCATGGCTCTAAATCTTTACAGCCTTTTGGTTACAGCCCAGTATTTAACCCACTGTGCCACCATGGGTTCCTTACATACCTGTCGTAAAGACTATTGTTTTCATGATCATCATCTGTATATGGGAAGAGAATACTTGCTCTGCACAACAACCTCTCAGTCTAAGTATTGGTTTCACGGGAGTACAATTAAGTACTAGGAAATTCCTGTTCTTCTCCGTGTTAGCCATAATTTGTTAAATTCAACAGTCAAATACTTTTCTTTACTAGAATCTGATAGTTCAGCTTTAATTCTATATAAGCATTCAGTGAAGTTTCTTTTGGACTTCATTATCAGAAGACAGAAACTTGCTAAATATATAACAATATCTGTGTTATAACCATATTTCTACAACGGATTAAGCCTTCCGGTTTGTCCATACTGTTACCACAAATTGTTATAGATTTTCATATATATGAGACATGTTGTGTTGTTGTTGTATGTACCGTAGAATCAGAACCGACCCATAGCTGACCCTCTGGTGGATTTTCAGAGGCAGTCAATCGCATGAGAGGAGACTACCCATCCTTCTTCCACAGATAAGCTGGTGGCCTGGAAACCGCATGCCTTCGGGATTACGACACAGCTTCTTGCCACTGGGCCACATGAGGCATAAAGCACATGAAACTAAATTTTACCACTAGACTAATTTAGGGCAACTCCAAACATACTGTCAAGGCATTTGATTAAAAAAAAATAAATAAAATGACACAGTAATGTCTTTTAACATTCTTTTGAATTTTAAGAGACAAAGTCAGAGTTCTTTTTCAGCAAAATATATTTAGCCTATGAAGGATCTCCCACAGATTCCCTGCAGGAAATTCCTGGTAAGTAGTTAGGAAGAACATAGCAAGAAACCTGTAGCAGTCTTATAAGCAAATCATTAGCCTATCAAATATCTGAAACTGGATTTAGAATTCGGGGAGGGGGGGGGAATCTCCATGTTTTTTTTCTTTTTAAAA
>NW_006399760.1:32721886-32758025 GCF_000299155.1 Elephantulus edwardii
GTAGTATTCCATTGTGTGAATATACCACAGCTTCTCTATCCATTCGTTTGTTGATAGGCACTTAGGTTGTTTCCAACTCCTTGCTATTAGAAATCTCCATTTTGACAGTGCTTTCCTTCTGTGCCTAGAGCTGTTCTTGTTCCTTGGGATAATGTTGGATTCACGTTTTCTCTGTTATATGAAGTGGTAACCTTTCACCTTTGATGTCAGTCACATGGATGTATACCTGTTCAGGGGTGGAAAGGTGCTCTTACATTTTAGCAGGTGGGAAAAAGACCCAGCTTCTGGCCACATGCTGGTTCCCTCATGGAACCATACTTATCCCAACTTGAAGTCTAATCTCTTGTTTGACCTCCTTTAGCAATTTATATCACTGCTGTGACTTTCTTTGTTCTTGGTGGTTACCATGAATAAATATTATATTTAAGAACTTGCATTTATAACGTTCTAGGATTAGGTTAATACCAAATTCACTTTATTTATAAAACGATTGACATTTGTTGGTGGTAAATACTTCCAAAGTGACAGTCACTGCAAACTGAGAAGCAAGTTTCTCATCTGTACAATAATGTTTCTAAGTCAGAGAAGCTAAACATATGACAGAAATCCCACCCACATCAGGCACACATCGTTTATAGAGAAACTTTGAAATTTCAGCACTGAAAGTGAAAACAGTGGCTAAGCCTCCTAGACCTATGTAACAGTTCACAGTTGCTTTTGTAAACAGTGATTGTATCAGCGATTGTCAGAAAAATCAGATAGAAGCAAACAGGATGTTGTAAGTCCTGCTCACACGGAGACTTTAATCACATATCATGTGAGTGCCAATCATCTTGTTATCCAATTTTCACTTTAGTAACATATCATTCATTCCCCTCTTTAGTTGTTTCTACTAATTACATCTTTATATTCCATGTGCCTTATGATTTCACCTTTGCCCTTTAGGGAGAAATTTAGAATTATCAAGCTTGAGTATGTTATTACTAGCCCGTTTCTTATAGCAGGTTGCCTGGTGGTTCAGTGACTAAAGCACTCCCCTGATATCCAAAAGGTTGGTAGTTCAAACACACCAGTTCCTCAGTGTGAGACCGATAATAGCAGTTTTCCTTCTGTAAAGGCTTCCAGCCTTGGAACCCGCATGGGGCAGTTCTTCTCTGTCCTATAGAGTTGCTATGAGTCCAAATCACCTGGAAGGTGTGGGAGTTATCCTTGCCTGTCCATTTCATTTTATTAGAGATTTTTCTTGTATGTGTAGCTTTTAATTATTTTTTAATGTCTTTTCCTTTACCTCTATAGAAGTTTCATTAGTTTATTGTTTTGATTTTGTTTGTTTTTCAGAATGATATAAATTCTTTTAGCTTCTTTTTGTTTGGGAGTGTTTTGATACCACCTTGATTCTCTTTTTTTTTTTTTTTTACCTTCATTCTTGAAAGATTGCTTCACTGGGTATAGTACTCTTGGTTGACAGTTCTTTTTTTACAGTACTTAAATATATCATTCCATTGCCTTCTGACTTCCAGTGTTTCTAGAAAAAAAAAATGGTCTTTAGTCTTATTTGGGATCATTTATGCATTTATGTGTGACTGTTTGCTTTTCTTTGCCTACTTTGCGGACTCACTCTTTAATTTTTGCAAACCTAACTATGATGTATCTTGGTATAGATCTCTGGATTTATCCTGTTTGGGGTTCTCTGAGCTTTTTTTGATTTTTGGATTCATGTTCTTCGTTGTTGTTAATACATGTGGTTGAGTTGATTATATGACTCATAGTAACCCTGTGAACAATGGCTCTGGAACTTGTTCCTATACTGAGCCAACTTCACCATCTCCAACACATCTGACCTCATTGCTATAGTCACTATGTTAATTCATCCCATCCAGGGTCTCTCTCCGTGGACTTTAAGTCATTTTTTCCAAACAGTTCTTTCAGTTTCTTACATTTCTTTCTGTAATTCTGAGAATGCATATAGTAGATCTCTTGTCTCATAATTCCATTACACTATGGTTAACCTTTGGGATCTTCTTCCACTCTTATTGCTGTTCACTATCCATAACTTTAACCCTCTTGTCTTCTGATGTACTGATTCTTTCTTCTGTCTTTTTAACCTGTTGATAAATTTGTATGTTGTATTTCTCATTTCAGTTTTGCCCCCTTTTCAGTTGTTGTATAGTAATTCGTAGGTCTTCATTTTGTTTTGGCAGTGTTTTTCTTTTTCTTCTACCTCTTTGTGTTTTCTTAAGTTATTTAATTATGTTGAATGTAATATTATATTCTTGTTGTCTGCTGTAGAGTTGGAACTGACCTATAGCTGACTCTCTGGCCTGTTTTCATAGGCAGTTAATCGCACAGGAGGACATGGCCCATCCTTCTTCTGCAGAGCAGCTAGTGGCCTCAAACTGCGTGTCTTTGTGATTGCTACATAGCTTCTTGCCACTAGGCCATCAGAATGCCTTAATAATAATATTATTTTAAATATTGCTTCATCTTTCCTAAATGTGTTTTTGTTCTCTTTCTGATGTTAATTTGAATGGATCACTGTTTATCCGTTTTTTAGTGTGTGTTGTTTAGGATTTCTTGGTGGATCATTAGAATTTAACAGTGTTAAGTTTTCTTAGTTTCTCCCAGTGTTTTGTGTTTTTCCCTCTATGACTTTCTGCAAGAAACTCTTAGGTGAACAAACTCTTTATGTACCACCTCTTTTGTGATAATCTCCTTCTTCCTTCGTAGTTTAGTTGGTATGCAAAAGTCCCAGATTTCAACTTTCAGTCTCTTCCACACATGCCAGGTCTCCACCTTATTACTGTCAGAGTCCTCCTTAGAGGCCTGTGTTGACTTTGGGTGTAGTTTCCAATGAAAATGCCTACTTCTTAACACACACACACTGCTATAGCTCTTGTATGATACTCCAGCTACGCAAGGATAGTGCCATGTTTTATACATATTTTCACCTCTGCAGTGTTTTGAGTATATTAACCTACAGTAAGTGATTACTTAATGAAGAAGACAGATAATAATACTCTCAGATATTTTGGTACCACCTTGCTCTTTTTTAAAGCTAGTGGAGCCTGTAGCCACATTCAGAGCAATGTTACTAAGAGCCCCAAAATAGTGCCTACAAAAAATAGTTCCTCAGCTATACATTTTTATCCTTTAGAAAATTTGAATTCATCTGTTTTCATATTGATCCAGAAACTAAATTAGATCTCTACTGGGTATAAGTTAAAATTGTATTTCATACTGATGGTCATATAATGGCACACCAGCATTATAACTTTGATCTCCCATCATTCTAGTTTAGCTGAAAACTAAGTTTACATGATAAAAAAATATTCAGCAGCATCATGTATAATGGGTTATATTGGTAACTGCTAAGAAATGTTTTTTAGTTATGATTCATACTTCAGAGAAATTTTAAAAAAATCATTCCATGGGAATAATACAGTAATATAATACTTGGACTTGAATTTAAAATTTCAGGAATTATTAGTAGAACTTAAGCCACCAGTTGGTTATAATCTGTATCATCATTTGGCAGGTTTCGTTGTTCAGCTCAATTCCTAGTAAGAATCCAGTAGTCTAAGATGTACATAACTTTATATTTTCTGTATGCTAGTTGCTTTCAAACATATGGCAGGTTTTATGTTCAACTCTTCTCATGCTGGTGAGTCAGAACCAATTAATAGCTAACTCTCCCTAATAGGTTTTCAGTAAATTGCACTTAAGGAGCTCACCCTTCTTTCTCACTCAGAGCTATGGGTGGGTTCAGACCATGAGAGGTTAGCAGCACATCTGTATCAGGGTTACCCAGTGCAAACTCAGTCATGGCTATCAAGTCAGAACCAACTCATTTTCTGAAACTAAATCATGCAGGAGGACAGCTGGATCTGAACCACCTCAGACATCAGCCTTTGAATTTGAATATGGATTGCCAAGAAAACAAACGGATTCATCCTGGAGAGGGTTAAACCAGGCTGCTCCTTGAAGGCAAGGATTCTGGGGCTTCGTCTGACATACTTTGGACATGTTATAAGAAGAGACAGGTCCTTGGAGAGGGACATCATACTTGGGAGGGTGGAGGGATTGTGTAGGAGGGGAAGACCCTCTGTGAGGTGGATTGATTCAGTGACTGGGGTAATCGGGATGGGTGTGTCAGAGGCAGTGCGATTGGCACAGGATAGAGAAGGGTTTACGGCTGTTGAACAGGGTCGCTGTGAGTCACTAGTGACTCAATGGCACATAACAACAACAACAATCTGTTCCTTTAGTATCTCTTTGCCACCCTCATTACCGTGCAACTTAGATATATCAGAGTACTTTTTTCACAGGTTTGAGAAAGCCTATAGGCAAGGGCCCAGGGAAGAAGAAATGTCCTCAGTATTCTATCCATTGGATAGAGTACATTGTAGTTTTTTAATTGATAAGATGTGATCATAGTGTTTTACTAAAGGAACATTCTATAAACGAATTAATATAAAAGATTAATGATAATTAACAATCATAAACAACTTATTTATAGGGTGCAAGTTGATTTGTGTTCTGTAAAATTTCAAATGTTAGACTTTTGGGTTTTTTTTGGTCACTAAATTGCTTAAATAATTGAGAATTCTGTTTGGATTTACCCATATTCTCAAGAACTCCAATTCTTATTTCATTATTATCCCACAAACTAGACTCTCTTATTTTCTGGTTTCTGATTTAAGAAGCTTGAGATCCAGCTTAAAGGTTGAGGGTAGTCAATCTTTGATACCTTTGAACGTGGTAGGCAAGGAATAATGTTGCTTTTCTATTTGTGCCTCCTGATCAGTTCCAACTCATTGTAACCCTTACGTACAACTACCCTGCACCATCCTGACATATTGATATGGTTGAGCCCATTCTTAATTGTTTCCACATCAGTCCATCTCATGGAAAGTCTTCCTCTTTTTGGTGACCTTCTGCTTTTCCAAGCATGATGAGCTTCTCTAAGGACTGGCTTTTACTGATAACATGCCCAAAGTTTTTGAGATGATGCCTCACCATCTTGACGTCTAAGAAGCATTTTGGCCTTATATTTTCCAAGATTGTTTTGTTTATTATTTTTGCAATGCACAATTTATTAAATGTTCATCTCCACTTCATTTCAGAGGTATCAGTTATTTACTCTTTATTGTCCAACTTGCATGTATGCTAAAAAAAAAAACCCACCAAAAAAAAAAACCCACAAGCCTCCGATGTAATACCATTGAGTGAGAACCAGCTCCTAGCTCACCCTGCGGTTAGTTTTAGAGTGTGTTAATTGCTCAGGCAGAGATTACCTGTCTCTTTCCCACAGAGCCATTGGTGAGTTCAACCTGCCAAGGAGGAACCATCTTTGAGTTAACAGTGCTGCTGCCTACAGACTGTGCCACCACAGCTCTGTGATGTTGCTTATAACCCAGTTTCTTTGTTTTGATAAAGTATAATCCATATTGAAGGCTATAGTCTTTGACTCTTATAGCTAAGTGCTTTGAGTTCTCTTTGCTCCCAGGAAGCAAGGACATATCACCTGCATACTGGTTAATTAGTTGGTTGATGAATCTTCTTTCAATATGATGGCATGTTCTTCTTCATATAGTTGAACTCTTTCGATTATTTGCTCAACATACTGATTGAATAAGTATGATAAAAGGATGCAGCCCTGACACTTTCTACCTTATTTTAAACCCTGTAGTCTCCCTTTGATCTATTTGAACAACTCCTGGTTTTTCTGCAGTCTGTACATGAGCAAAAAGTAAAATATTCTGGGATTCCCATTCTTTTCACTGTTCTGCATAATTTGTTATGGTTCACACAGTCAAATGTGTTTGTTTAACCAATAAAACACAAATAAAACTATTTCTGATATTCTCTGCTTTCAGCCAAAATCCACTGGACATGAGCAATGATATCTCTCATTCTCTGTACTCCTTTGAATCTGGCTTGATTTTTCTGGCAGTTCCCTGTTGATGAACTGCTGTAACTGTTTCTGAATTACCTGCAGCAACATTTTACTTGTATGGGATGTGAAAGGTATTGAAGATAACATCTGCATCCTGTTATATCACTTTTCTTTACAATGGGCGCAAGATGGCTCTCTGGATGGAAGAAAAGAATCCCCACCCACTGCTACAAAGTTGATTGTGGTTTGTGGCACTTCTCGTGTAGGTCTCCATGGCTGTAACTCTTTAAGAGGCTGCCTCGTGTTTCTCTTGTGAAGCAGCTGGTGGATTCCAGCTGGCAGCAGCCCAGCATGTAGCACCCTGTGCTTTCATGACTCCTTACACCAAGGATAGGTGGGACAAAACATGCTGCTGTTGCACTTGCTCCCCTCACTTCTGTGAGGTTTCAGAGTAAGTATTGTGTGTATTTCTTTTGTTGTCTTTGATTAGTGAAAATTATAATGTTCTTTTATAAGACATTAAAAAAAATAACTACTTTTCAAGGTAATTTTTTGATTTTGCAAAAATATCAAAAGGTTCCTTAAGTATGTCCATATTAATTTCAATGAAATTTAAATATTGAAGAGTTAAGTAAGAGTCAATAGAAATTTTTTCATTTTGAAGTTAAAATAAGGAAATTGGAACCCAGCTATGGCCTACCGGTATTACTTCATATTCACATGGATATGCTGGCTTTGGTAATTACACACCCTTCCTGTATGGCACAATGCCCAGAACTGAACAAATTCCTGTATAATTATTTACTTTATTTCTCTGAAACTAAAACAGCTCAACTGTTAGGCACCTGCCATTGCAGCTTCCTTTTATTTGCCCCCAAGTTTATTTACAGTGAAATACTTTTCTCTGACACACCTCAGCTACATGCAGAGGACTTTGAAAAGACAGAATTTTTGTTTTAGCTATAAACAGTAAAAGCTTGTGGCAAAGCTACAAGTGCTGCCCTATAAGTGTAGTGTCTAAAACTTTTAAATTTTCCCATTAATAACTTAGAAATCTAGTAATTTTTTTCCCTTTTGTGTTCACTAAGCTATCAAGGCATTTTTAGAGTTGTTGTCATTATGGAATGCATAGTGAAGCCTTCCCATGCCTTAAATATTATGGAATGCATAGTGAAGCCTTCCCATGCCTTAAATTACGTAACTGAACACAGTAAGATTGAATTTTAGTACTTCCTGTGAAATTAGCAAAATATGCACCTTTGCCAGCTTATTGTTAGGTGCCATTAAGTTGAGTATGACTCATAGAGACCCACGTGATCAAGAAGTCTGAACCCTGGCCTATCTTGTGCCTTCCTCCTCATCTCTAACATAATTAAGCCCATTGCAGCAGTCACCATGTCAGTCTGTCCAGTGCAGGATCTTCCTTTCTTTCACTGACCTTCCACCTTTCAAAGCAAAGCAGTCTAAGGAATACATTCTCCTAACAACATGACCAAAGTGTGTGAGACAAAGTTATCTTTAGCTCTAAGGAACACTCTCACTGCACTTTTTCCAAGACATACCTGTTTGTTCTTCTGTCAGTCTATGGGATAGTAAGTGCTCTTCCCCAACATCACAGCTCAAATGCATCATCAGTTCTTTGAGGGCTAAGATGTGCCAAATTCAGGCAATGATCTTTTTAATCATTTGCTATGCATTTGAGAGCTGGGCAATGAATAAGGATAACAGAAGATGATTTGATATGTTTCTTGTTGTTATGTGCTGTTGAGTCACCTGTGACCCATGGCGACTGTATGTATAACAGCTCAGAAGCCTGCCCTGTCCTGAGCCAGTCTCACTAATTCTGACACACCAACCCGCATCGCCCCAGTTTTTGTATCAGTCCATCTCATTCGGCATCGTCTTCTCCCACATTGTCCCTTCAACCTTCAGAGCATGATGTCCTTCTCCAAGTACTGGTCTCTCCTGGCCGCATGTCTAAAATATGTGAAACGCAGCTTCAAAATCCTAGCCTCCAAAGAGAAACTTGGTTTCACCCTCTCCAAGATAGACCTATTTGGGTTTTTTTTGGCAGTCTCTGGTGTGTTCAACACTCTTCTCCAGCACTACAACACAAAAGCATCGATTCTTCTGTCAAAGTCCAGCTCTCTGAAGCATAACAAGAAATTGTGATTAAGCACGCCTTAGTCTCTAGAGGGACATTGTTGCTTTTCAGCTCTCTGGAGAGATCCCTGACAGCAGATTTCCCCAATGCAGTTTGTCTTTTGATTTCCTGACTGCTGGTGTCAAGAGTCTTGATTATAGAACCAAACAAACTGTTCTTGTTCATAACCTCAATCTCTTCTCCATCTATCATGGTACTGCCATTTGACCCAGTGGTGAAAATCTTTGTCTTCTTGATGCCTTTACCTACTTAGTATTATAGTATTATAGAAATTAGATGAAAAATGAGGTAAGGTGGTAGAACATTTGTGATACATTCAACCTATGAAAATTCTGAACCCTAATCCTAGGTTTTAGGAGATCATTCCTCTTAAGTTGTGCTACTATAGTCAAAATAACATGTTTTTCCTTTTGTGTGAATGATACAGCTTAAGACAACATGGATCATAGTCTTGCAGGCCCACCTTTACCCCCATGCATGTCTGTCGTTAAAGAATATAGACAAGTATGGCTGGCAGGTTTATTCAGTTTTTGATTATGCAGTATTTACCCTCAGCAACCTAAAAACTTTGTGGTTTCCTTTTGTTCTGTTTGAACAACACTGAAATTAATTAGCCACAGGCAAGTGTGTGTGTGTGTGTGTGTGTGTGTGTGTGTGTAAATTTACATCCACTCACATTTTCTGATCATCTGATGATTATCTTAACCTTC
Source organism: Elephantulus edwardii (assembly GCF_000299155.1). Taxonomy (NCBI): domain Eukaryota; kingdom Metazoa; phylum Chordata; class Mammalia; order Macroscelidea; family Macroscelididae; genus Elephantulus; species Elephantulus edwardii. The sequence continues at coordinate 32,730,657 of NW_006399760.1, forward strand.
TAGCAATAATCTCTAAACTTCCATGTCCCAGGGGTGCATTCTAAATTGAGTGTTTATATGTTTTATTTATTTCACTGGTAAGTCTTTTTCCTGAACTGGTGCTCCAGTTGATTTTGAAGAACCTTTAAATTCTAGAAATTTGAACAGTGTTTGATTCTTTAAACATAACAAAATCACATGCAGAAGAGAAGGAAGTTATCATAGTACCCCAAAATGTTTAAAATTATATTGAACTAAAATGTAAGCATGCTCACTGTTTCTATTTTGCTTAGATTAGCTTCAGTTCATGGAAAAATATTTGTGGCAAGACTATGGTGACAAAGACCTTTATCCTGAAAAGAGAAATATTTTCAGAAAATGATTCATTTTATATAGTTTCTACCCATGAGAGAATGCAGAAGCACAAACCCCACTATAAACTTGTTTTGAGGAATAATTTTCATATTATTAATATTCTTTAAATTGAAAGGACAGACTCCAAGAACAAGTACACTTCCCCCATATTATATACAGAAAAGCCATAGGTATGAATTGTATTATGTCTTATATTTGTAAATTTAAACTTTCATTTTTACCTTTCAATTAACATTATCTTTCATTTACTTTCAAGAATAATAGTGTCATTCCTTTGTTACCACTTAAAGCCAAATTTTACTTTACATGATTAAAATGATAATTTCTTTTTCAATTGGCTAGCACCTAGTTCACAATTCCAGTACAGAGTTAAATTATGAATATATGGAATAGTGTTCTCTCGTATTTGCAAGCTGTATGCTATTAAATTTGAAGTGAATGACTGCAGAGTTGGTGAGATTAAGCAGGTGACAGGACCATTCAACATTGAATGTGCAGCTCTGCATGCTCATTTTTCTTTTTAGAATCACTTGTGGAGAGTAGAATATTTTAGAAACATGCATTTCTCTCAGGTATAGGAATTATAGTCTATCCATTGCCTGTCTTTTTGTTGAAGAGGCTCAATTTCCAAATTGCCATTTTGTTGTCTTTGCAGAAATGGATTATGTGAACTTACCCATTTTTATTAATGGGTATGTTTCCCCCCCAAATGATTAGTTACGTATCAGTAGTGAAATTTAGGTTTAGTCATTTTCTTTGTTGTTTCTTAGAAAAATCACTTAAAATGTCAAAGTTTTTTCCAAGTAGTTAAGAAACAAAGGCTGTGACTTGGTTTGTAGAAGCTATGTCTTATAAACTCAGCCTTTAATAACAGCAAATATTAAGCATACCAGAATTAGCTTGCAAGCACATAAAATATACATTTTAAATTTGAAGACAAACACATAGTTTTAAAATTATATTCTGTATAATCATATTTCAAAAATGAAAGGTTGTGAGGTGCCGTTAAATCTGTTCGAATGCATAGAGACCTTGCGTACCACAGATGGAATCCTTCCCAGGTCTTTGCTGTCAGCACAGCCCATTGTTACAGTCATTGCCTCAGTCCAGCTTTCTACTTTTTGGAAAAAAATCTATTCTCTTTTTTATTGGTTTGCACACAATAATTTATACACATTGTGTTCTTTTATGTCATTGTGTTTCATACAATTTTTCATTCACACTGTACTTCACACAATAATTCACATACACCATGTTTCATCCATGTACATTGTGCTTTATACAATCTTTCATGTATATTGTGTTTTATACACTGATTCATACACATTGTCTTACATAGAATTAATTGCTTTGATATGCCTATTTATTTTTTAATTTACATGATGTCATTTTTCCAGTGACTAGCCCCTCCTCATAACATGCCCAGCGTATAAGATGAAGGTTTACTGTCCTTGAAGGGTCACAGGATCATTATGAGTCAGAATGTAGCATTATTTTGAGTTAGAAGGTTGCAGGGTTTTAGGTTTTATGCCCTCCATAAAGGACCATGACAGCGCGGTGGTTAAGTTCTAGACTACCAGCTTGACAGTTTCCATGTGAACCCATCAGCTGCTCCACAGGCAGATGATGCAGCAATTGGCTTTTAAACTCGTTTAGCCTTGGATACTCTGTGGGGCAGTTCTGTGCTGTGTTGTAAAGTCTCTATCAGTCAGAATAAATGATGACAGTGAGTTTTAGTTTATTATATACTCAAATGTAGCATTTCAGCATTCTGTTAATTTTTAAGACATATCTTTCCGTCTTAAATTTTATGTACACCAACACTTTGTCAGTATAAAATATTTCTATAAGTTATCTTCATTTTCCTTTATTGAAAAAGAAGTCCTCATTAACCAAAAAGAGTAAATTTATACCTACATTCATTCATGACCTCATTTAATGCATATGTTTCTAGCTTTATAGCTATTGTTTTTGTTGTTAATGTGCCATCAAGTCACCTGTAACTCATGGTGAAGCTATGTATAACAGCTTTGAAGCCTGCCCTGTCCTGAGCCAGTCTCACTGATTCCAACACACCTAACCCCATTTCTGCAGTTACTATATCAATCCATCTTATCAGGGTCTTCTTCTGCTGTGCCATCCCTCCACCCTTCCAAGCATGATGTCCTTCTCCAAGGACTGGTCTCTCTTGGCCACATGTCCAAAGTATGTGAGATGGGATTTCAAAATCCAAAGAGAAACTTGATTTCACCCTTTTCAAGACAGACTTATTTGTTTTTTGGTTTCCTTTGGGTTTTGTTTCTTTTTTTTTTTTTTTTTGGCATTCCATGATATGACTCTTCTCCAGCACCACAACTCACAGGCATCGATTCTTCTTCTGTCATCCTTAGTCATTGTCCAGTTCTCTGATGAATAGCAAGTAATGGTGAAGACCATGGCCTGGATTAAACACACCTTACTCTCTAGAGTGACATCATTGTTTTTCAGCATGCTGGAGTGATACCTGACAACAGATTTTCCCAATGCAATTTGTCTTTTGTTTTCCTGGCTGTTGGTGCTATAGTGTTGATCGTGGAGCTAAGCAAATTGTTGTTTTAACCACCTCAGTCTCTTCTCTATCATGGTGCTGCCAATTGCACTAGTGGTGAGGATCTTTGTCTTCGTGATTTTGAGCTTCAGTCCATATTGAAGATTACAGTCCTTCACTTTCTGCTGCAAGCGCTTCAGGTCCACCTCAGTTTCAGCAAACAAGATTGTGTCATCTGCATCTTGTAGGTTCTTGATAGAGCTGTTAGAAGTCATGGAGGTGTACTAGATTTTCTCCCCTCATGATAACACTATTTTACTTGATCCCTTAATAAGTTGAGTATTATTTTTCCTAGAAATTTTATTTTCACAGCGGGCTCTTGATTTGTCTTTTACTTTAGTTATTAAAGCATAAGAAAAAGTACATTAATATCATTATGTGAAAATATATCAATGATTCCTGCTGTTGGCTTTCTTTTAAGCTAACTAACTTAGATTCAAATATCTGTAGGCGAAAATAAAAATGAGCCCTCATAGTGCAGTAGTTAGAGTACTCTGTTGCCAACATGTAGGCTGCCAGTTTTAACTCAGTAGCCACCCCAGCAGGGAGAGATATGGCAGCATGCTTTCTTTGGTCAAAGTGTATAACCTTGGGAACTTAAGGGAGCAGTTCCCCTCTGTCCCATAGGATTACCATGAGTTGAAATTGTGTCTGGCAGCAGGCTCATGTTAGGCAAAACTATGAAGTGGACTTGCTTAGCTACCTCGATACTGCATAATGTTTGGACACTGAAGGCCAGTTGTTGGAAATGGACCTCATGCTGGAAAAAGTAGGTCAGCAAAAGAAATCTATTGACACAACACTCAAACAATGGGATAGAGCATGGCTGAGATCATGAGGATGGTGCAGCATAAGGCAGAGTTTCTGTTTCTTACTCATGAAATCTCATGAACCGAGGTTAACTCGTTGGCTCTTAACAACAACAGTAATGATGGGTACTGAACAAACTATTACCATTAGTTCATTTCATCGTACAAAAAAATGAGAAAAAGGTATTTTATTGATGTGAATTATTTTAAAAACCAATCAAACAAATAAAATTCTGATTTCCTATTAAAAAACAATAAAGATAGTCATCTTTTCATCCGAGTTGGAGAAGAATCTCCTCTTATGCTAGGAAATAGAATTTTAACAAATGATCAGTGGATTCTTTGAGCCATTTCTGTAAAAATTGATTCCCTTGCTGCTGGTTGGTTTTATGGGAGATGGATTATTTTGTTTTATTTTTTAAAAAATAAAATGAGAATCGTATTTTTCTTTCTATACTACTAATATCACAACCAATTCTACTTTTTGGTATTCTTATGTTAATACTAACATTTCTATAGGAAAGTAATGAGAAATTCTTAAAGACCCAACTTTGTTATTCTTGTGTTGTTGTTATGTGCTGTCAAGTCACTTGTGACTCATAGCAACCCAATGTACAACAGCCCTAAACCCTATTCTATCCTGTACCAGTGGTGAGAATCTTTGTCTTCTTGACATTGAGCCTCAATCCATATTGGAGGCTGCAGTCTTTGAACCTCTGCAGCAGGTGCTTCAGGTCCTCTTCAGTTTCAGCAAGCAAGGTTGTGTCATCTGAATAACGCAGATTGTTGATAAATCGTCCACCAATCTTGACCCCACATTTCTTCTCATAGAGCCCAGCCTCCCGGATAATCTGTTCTGCATATAGGTTGACAAGGTATGGAGAGAGGATGCATCCCTGGCATATGCCCTTCCCAATTTTGAACCATGCAGTGTTCCCTTGCTCTGTTCTGACGACTGCCTCCTGGTCCAAGTATAGGTTTCGCATTAGAACGATCAAGTGTTCTGGGATTCCCACTCTTCTCAGAGTCAGCCACAGTTTGTTATGATCCACACAGTCAAATGCCTTTGCCTAGTCAATAAAACACAGATAGACATTCCTCTGGTATTCTCTGCTTTCAGCTAAGATCCATCTAACATGGGTTGAGGCTCAATGTCAAGAAGACAAAGATTCTCACTACTGGCTCAATTGGCAGCATCAGGATGGGTGGTGAAGAGATTGAGATTGTATACAGCTTTAGTTTGATTGGCTCCACAGTCAACACTCTTGGCACCAGTAGCCAGAAAATTAAAACGCGCATTGCCATGGAAAAGCCTGCTGTTAGGGACCTCACCAAAGTACTGAAGAGCAATGGTGTCTCTCTGGAGACTAAGGTGTGTTTGATACAGGCCATGGTCCTCACTATCACTTGCTATGCATCCAAGAGTTGGACAATGACCAAGGAGGATAGAAGGAGAATTGATGCCTTTGAGCTGTGGTGCTGGAGAAGAGTATTGAGAATCCCATGGACTGCTAGGAAAACAAACAGATTTGTCCTGGAAAGGGTTAAACCAGGTGGCTCCTTGGAGGCAAGGATTCTGAGGCTCCGTCTAACATACTTTGGACATGTGAGGAGAGACCGGTCCTTGGAGAAGGACATCATGCTTGGGGGGGTGGAGGGACCGCACAGGAGGGGAAGGCCCTCTATGAGGTGGATTGATTCAGTGACTGGGATAATCAGGATGGGAGTGTCAGAGACAGTGCGATTGGCACAGGACAGAGCGGAGTTTAGGGCTGTTGTACGTAGGGTCGCTATGAGTCGCAAGTGACTCGACGGCACATAACAACAACAACAACAATCCTGTACCAATCTTACTGTCTCTGACACACCCATCCCCATAACCCCATTGACCGAATCAAACCATCTGATCAAGGATCTTCCTCTCCTGCACTGTCCCTCCACCTTCCCAAGCATGACCTCCCTCTCCAAGGACTGGTCCCGCCTTGCAACATGTCCAGAGTATGTCAGATGAAGCTTCAGAATCCTTGCTTCCAAGAAGCAGCCTGACTTCACCCTGCCCTAGACAAATTTGTTTGTTCTGCTAGCAGACCACAGTATATTCAGTACTCTTCTCCAGCACCACAGCTTAAAGGCATCAACTCTCCTTGTATCATCCCTTCTCATTGTCCAGCTCTCGGATGCATTGTAAGTAATTTAAAAAACCATGGCCTGTATCAGGTGCACTTTACTCTCCAGACTGACATCATTGCTCTTCAGTACTTTGGAGAGGTCTCTGACAGCAGACTTTCCCAGTGCAATTCATCTTTTAATTTCTTGGCTGCTGGTACCAAGAGTGTTGATTATAGAGCCAAGCAAACCGAAGCTCTCAAAACCCTCAATCTCTTCACCATCTATCATGATGCTGCCAATTGGCCCAGTAGTGAGAATCTTTGTTTTCTTGATGTTGCACTTCAATACATATTGAAGGATGCAGTCCTTGACCTTCTGCAGCAAGCTCTTCAGATCCTCCTCAGTTTCAGCAAGCAGGGTTGTGTCATCTGCGTAATGTAGATTATTGAGGAGTCATCTTCTGATCCTGATGCCACATTATTCTTGAACTTTTTAAATAATTTGCTCAGCATATAGATTGAGTAGGTAGGGAGAGAGGATACAACCCTGAAACATACATTTCTTACTTTTAAACCATGTAGTGTTCTCTTGCTCTGCACAACAACCTCTTTGTCTAGGTTTCCCATGAGTATAATTATGTACTCACATTTTCCCATTCTTCTCCATGTTAGACATAATTTGTTATGATCCAACAAATACCTTTGAATAGTCAATAAAGCATAAATGCACATTCTTCTGGTATTCTTTAATTTGAGTCAAGATCCATCTGACATCAGTAGTGATATCCCTAGTGCCATGGCCTCTTCTAAATCCACCTTAAACATCTGGCACTTCTCAATCTATGTTCTGTTCTAGCCATTTTTTAATGTATTTTGCCTGCATATGATATTTATCATATTGTTTGATAATTTCTACATTCTGCTGGATCACCTCTCATGTGAATGGGAATAAATATGGATCTCTTGCAATCAGTTGGCCAAGTGAGACTCCTCTGAATTTCCTGGCAGAGACTAATGAGCATGTCAGTAACTGCATCTATTAATTGAAACATGTCAATTGATATCCTGTCGATTCCTGGGTCCTTATTTTTTGCCGGTGCCTTCGGTACAGCTTTCACTTCTTTCTTTATTACCATTGACTCCTCTTCGTATGGTACTTCTGAATTTTTTTCCAGTGTCAGCTAATTAATTTTGTTACAGTGGCTCTGTTTTCCCTCCATATTTTTTTCCCAACTTCTTTTGATACTTCCAGGATCATTCAAGATTTTGCCCATAGCATCCTTTGATATTGCAACTCGAGGCTCGAATTTGTTTTTCAGTTCTTTCAGCTTGAGAAAGGCCATGCTTGGATAGTTGAAGGGTCATTGAAAGAAAGGAAGACCCTCCGTAGGATGGATTGACACAGTGACTGCAGCAGTGGTCTCAAGTATATCAGAATTTCTGAGAATGGTTCAGAATAAGACGGTGTTGAGATCTTTTCTTCGTAGTATTGGTTTGAGTCGTACTTGAACTGTGGCCTCTAACAACAGTAACAGAAATGGTGCTTGAATCTGTGGCACTGGTATTTCAGGCTGAACAGAAAGGCCTATTTTCTTCTGAAAATTTACCAGTGAAGCAAAAAATCCCTATGAATCATAGCGTAATGTTATCTAGTTAGCAGTGATTATCGTTTTGACATGGGGTTGGGCAACTTCACAGGTTTTTATACATTAAGATTGTCATTGATCTCAGCAATGTATGTGAGTGTAGTGATGTTGGTACTTTCATGTCATAATGGTGAAAATAAGTTAATAATTTTTAAAAGTACTTTTCTAGTTTACAAACTAGGCCTTTAAAGTTACTGTGTGTGCCTCACTTTCCAAATCTCAGAACTTGCCCTAAAGAAATGGGAATGATTTTAACAAATATGTTACTTATAGTTAAGTTTATTAATTAACTCATTGTTATCGAGTTATACCTGGTTTATAGCTTACATTAGTGACTTTCCAAAGCTATAGTTTTCATAGGAGGAGATTGTCCATCTTTTTTCTGTTCAGTGAATAATAGATTCACTGTAACAGAGTGGCTTGGCCTTTGGACAGGGCAAAACTTCCCACAAAGGATACCACCAGATGTTTATAATATCCTCAACCAGTTTTAATTATTTTAGTATGAGTGGGTGTAATGTTATAATATACATATATGTGTGTGGTAGGGTGTTAATAATGTTGTTTGCTATGGAGTCAGAACCAACCCACAGCTCTCCCTCCAGCAGATTTTCAGAGGCATTTAATCACATGGGAGGAGATTGCCCATTCTTCTCCTGTGGAACAGCTGGTGGATTGGTGCTTTTGAGATTACAGTGCAGCTTCCTACTTCTAGGTCAGCAGAGTTCCCAACAAGATTTTATGTAACCATTTAAAAAAAAAACACCCACAAAGAACCCCAAACCAAAACCACCAAACAACCCCACAAAAAAACAACCCAACAAACACATTTTTAAAGAGGGTTTATTCAGAAAGCTGGACAATGACTAGAGATGATAGAAGGAGAATTGATGCCTTTAAGCTGTGGTGCTAGAGAAGAATATTGAATATACCATGAACTGCTAAGAAAACAAACATTCATCCTAGAGAGGGTGAGACCAGGTTGCTTCTTGGAGGCAAGGATTCTGAAACTTTATCTGACATACGTTGGGCATGTTGCAAGGACGGACGAGTCCTTAGAGAGGAACATTATGGTTGGAGGGTGGAGGGACAGCGCAAAAGAGGAAGACCCTCGATGAGATGGATTGACTCAGTGACTGGAATAATGGGGGTAGGTGTGTCAAAGGCAGTAAGGTTGGCACAGGATAGAACAGTTCAGAACTGTTGTACATAGGACAACTTTGAGTCGCAGGTGACTTGACGGCACATAACAATATATGCATGTGTGTAGACACACAAAAGGACCCAGTTTTTTTCTGAAAATATCATTCACATGTACATTATTAAAATGAAAAAATGCTGTTCTTAAATGTTGACTCTGTGTCTTTGGTGGGTGTTTTATCCCCTGTATTTTTAAATTTCTTAGGAAACTGTATGCAAGTAATAAAAGGGCTAACATTACAAAATATAATGTCTATAATGAATGCCTTCATAAAAATAGTAAAAAGTTACCATAGACTGAAGTTTATAGAAGAAAAGGAGAAATTTATTTTATATATGTTGTAAAATCTAATGTACTTATCAAACAGCTGTGGCTGAAGAACTGGGATCATCTTATTTTCAAAAATGGAACAATTATCACTTCTCGGCCTTTTTGCTAAGATCAAGTGTAAAAAATGGAACAATTTGCTTACTCGCTCTTCATATCTTAAAAGCATGTCTTATCATTTTAAAGACTAAGGTGTGCCTGGTTTAAGCCACACTATTTTCACTTGTTTCTTATGCATCTAAAAGTAGGACAGTGACTAAGGACAACTAAAGAAGAATTGATGTCTTTGAATTGTGATTTTGGAGAAGGGTACTATCTAGTAGCACTTCATTCTTTTGCAGAAGTGATTTGCTTATTTGAAGTCTCTTTCCTCTCCAAATAAACTTTCTAATTGCCATTTCTATCTCTTTGAAAAGTAAATTTGGTATCTGTATTGGGATTTCATTGAACATGAGGATTGCTTTTGACAGGATTTTTATTTTCACTCTATGGAGTCTTCCTAACCATGAACAGGGAACATTTTTCCATTTACTTAGGTCTTTTCTTGTTTCTCACAGAAACGTTTTGTGGTTTATGTCTCTTGTAAGGTTTATTCCTAAGTATCTCAATTTGTGGTTAGCTATTGTAAATGATACCTCTGTCTTTTTTCCTTCTCTATGTTTTCTTTGTTACTGTAGAGGAACCCCACTGATTTTTGGATATTGATCTTGTATGCTGCCACTCTATTAAATTGGTCTACTAGCTTTAACAGGTTTTTTGGTTGAATCCTTGGGTTTTATGTGTACACTATCATATCGTTTGCATATAGGGACACTTTCACCATCTCTTTGGCGATCTGGATGCCTCTTATTTCCTTCTCTTGCCATATTGCCCTAGCAAGTACTTTCAATACAACACGCCAGTTTTTCATTTTTACTTGTTCAGAATTGGCCCCTCCAATGCAGTAACCTGGTGACAGCAGATTGAGTGACATTTCTACTGATAGGATTATATTTTCTACTTTTTAAATGCTTCCTGCAATATTTCTTAGAAAATATCATATTAGTAAGTCATGCCTAAGCCTGAAGAAATACTGTTGCTTTAAGGGGCGGGGGGATATCACTGCTCTGACAGTATACACCCCACATCTCTTCTTGTTTTCTGCCACCTGGATGAAATCCAAAACCAATTGTAATCACTTTGACTGATATATGTAAACTGGCAGAGTTCATTTTGGTTTCATCTAAATATTCCCTTATGCTATATTGTTACAGAAAAGAAGGTGGATATAGTAATTAGCACAGTAATATTTTTATAAGAGCTTGTACAAAATAAGGAACAGTGTAACTCTTCTTTGTGAAAAATGGTATACTATCTTCTAAATCTTCAATCTAAAAATGCATGATAAAATAAATTGACTACAGAATATGGCAGCATACAAAAACTACCTTAATATAAACACTAAAGGGTTTTAAATACCTCAAGGAAATGAGTCATGCTTTTCAGCATTAATTTTTATTCAGATAGCAAATTAGCATTGGAAAGTTGAAAAACATGTATCTTAAAAGCACAAAAACAATCAGATGATCACCTGGAAATGAGGTGAAGAAGATACCAGTGAAGATAACTGAGCCCAGCTCTTTCCTTTGCCTTCTCTGGAGGCTACTGGTAGGCACATTGATTGATCCATCAACCAGGTAATCCTTATAGTCACCCTGAGGTTTATTTTTCATCCTTGTCAACCCAGAATCAAACTTTAGCAGAAGATTGGGCATTGAAAATTGAACCATTCTAGAGTCCTCTCTGGAGCGCTGGGGCTTCAGAATGCCTTGGGATTGTCACTGCAACATAGTGGACATTTTCATTATTTGCCTTGTTATCATTTATTATTTATAATAATAATCTAATTAAAAAGAAACTCTTGGATTGTTTCACTATACTTTTCTAAGGAGTTTAGCAATTAACCTTGTTGATATGGTAGGAAGAATGCAGTCTTTCATGTCAAGAAGACCTGGATTCAAATCCAGATTTCAATGAGTTACTTTATTATATCCTTTAAAATCTCAAATAGTGTTTCTTTCATAAAATTAGAACAGTAGTGCCCACTTTATAAATCTTCGTTGAAGCTTTGACTAGGTAATATATGGAAAATTCCATTAAAGTGTTAAATACTTAATAAGTAGCCAAATCATTATTCAGATTCAGCGCTAAATTATTTATCAGAGTCCCATGAATATTGACATTTTAGCTTTCTTTGGGATTTTTAGGACTAAAGCTGATTTTTAAATCTAATTGCCCCTGAAATTGCCATTGCAAAGTGAAGCCATCCACCAGTGTCAATTATTGTTGATTCAGTTACTGTTTATTTCCTGCAGAGCATTAAGTATATTTTTCATCTTTGTCTACCCATAATCTTCAATTCTAGTCTTCTGCTAATGCTTATTGAGCTGAGACAGTTAGTTGTCTTTTCCCTGGAAGAATCTGCTCTAGACTATAAACTGAAATGCGTGTCAACATTCTGTAGTTGAAAGAATCTAGTTTTGTTATTCTTACAGATTCCTCTGTGGCATCTGAGAAGCTATTGATTTTCTTGTAAATTTGATCTATAACAGTGTAAATAGTAGGTATGTGTTCACAAGGGGCTAGGGAGGCAGAGTAGGGCTGGAGTACTGACATCATCATGGAGAAGTAAATAAAGTTCCATTTTTAATTCCTTAAAGAAGTGTCTCAAACTTTCTTATTATAAAGAGTTCATTCATTTCCTTAGATAATTTAAGAGATTTTTAGCAGCACATTTGTTCAAAGAAATAAGTTGATTCATTCTTCTTGATAATTACTTCCATGAATGTTGAGTTTGAATCCAAGTAAAATGAAATCCTTGACAGCTCCCGTCTTTTCTATATTTATCATGATGTGATGTTGCAGTCATGAGAATTTTTTCCTTTATGTTGAGGTGTAATCCATACTGAAGACTATAGTTTCTGATAGCCATTATTAAATGCTTTAAGTGTTCCTTCTGCAAACAGGGTTGTCACTTACTCCTCATAACAGTCTTACTGTTGTTGCTCCATTTTGCAGATGCAGAAGCTGAGGTTTAAAAAGTTTACCACACTTAAGTGTAACATAATATAAATACTAAACATGTAACAGACTTCCTGTCTTTGCTGAATGAATGAATGAATGAATAGGCTCAATTGGATACAGCTGGTAAGTGTTCCTAACTTGGCCAGGGATTCACTTTAAGACCTGTCTGTGACCCAAAACCTAGAGCTTAATCTTTATCATCTTGCTCCTCCCTCATCAACTGTAATAGTAGGATGAAGAGAAGTAGGTCTCAGAGGATATGGTTCCAAATCCAACAGAGATACTTACAGTCTCATAAATGTGTGTAGAATGAAGTAAATGAAGAGTATCATTTTGCACCTCGTTACAAGCTTCAGAGCAGTGTTTGAGGCAGCTGGGCACTAAAACAGCTTTGCTATAAAATATGTTACTTAGTCTTCATAATACTGTGTGTGGGTTAAACAAGATGGAAACCCATTTCTCTATCACAAAAGAGTGTGGAAAGCAATGGTCTAGACTCAGACTTAGCTGGGGAAACTTGGCCATTCTGGGTCTAAGGCAGCTCCTAGTTTTCCTTGTGCCCCAGGTAGCTGGGAATGGATAAAGAGATTTAAGGGTGCACACACATTCCTTTTTGTGATTTTTGGAAGATAGTATGTTTGTGCATGTAATATTAGTAGTGAGGTGCTTTTAGAGTATGGAGTAGAATTTTCTTCCCTTATAGTTGTGATAATTTTGAAAATACTTCTTTAAATATATTTTAAGCCCAATGTGCTTATTTTAAAAATTCTCTTTGTATTGCATAAGTTGGAAAAAATTCCTTGTCATGAACTTTTCACACTACAGTCACCTCATAAAATAGTAATGTTAGTTATTTTTATGTGCTGTCAGTCAAAACTGAAGTCATACCTGACCCTCCAATGAGTTTTCAACACAATAAATCACATGGGTGGGATAGCCCTCTTACTCCCATGGAGAAGTTGGTGGATTCAAACTGGTTACCTTTGGGTTGGCAGCATAATTCTTTGCCCACTAGACCATCAGAACTCAGAATAGTAATGGGAATTGCTAAATAAGGTCTATGTAATTAATATGCTAAGAGATCTAAAATGTCTATTTGTTTACTTCTCAGTTCTTTGGAAAAACTGAGTCACAGGCAACTTGGTGGCCCATAACAAAAAACACCTGTAGAAAGAATGCAGGAGTGAAGGGGAGGTGGCAGGAGACCCTTTTTGACCTCCACTAATTTCACAAGGAGCATCTACGGCTGTACCACCCTGAACACACCCTCTTGTTTGATATTGGAAGCTAAACAGGATTGATCTGGTTAGTTCTTGGGTGGAAGACAGGGGGAGCAGTCCCCATCAGCAACACTCACAGTACAGAACTGAACTTATTTCTCTACCAATTCCAACACAAGTATCCCTTCCAAGACTCCCAGAATCTAATAATCTGTTACAATGACTTCACAGAAACATCCTCTTTTTTGGGATAGGCACAGATACAGACTTTTTCCAGTCATTTGGCCATGTAGCTGTCTTTAAAATTACTTAGCATAGGCTAGCATATCCAGGAATGCATCTTTTTGTTGAAACAGCTCAATTATTCTTGCTTACTTGCTTATTTAATATCTTTTTTTAAAAATTTTGTTGTTGCTATCAGGTACCATCAAGTGGAGTATGACCCATAGTGATTCTGTGAACAACAGATATGGATTCTGTCCTATCCTGTGCCATCCTTACACTTCAGGAGTCACTGTGTCAATCCATCTGGTTGAAGGTCTTTCTCTCTTTCATTGACTTTTCCAAGTGTAATGTCCCTCTCCAAGGAATAGCTTCTCCTAGCCACATGCCTGAAGTATGTACGATACTTTATTATCTTTGTGTTGTATAAAGCACTAGCAGAAAGGTTTCAGTAGAGACTTCCATGAGACCTTCATGTTCACATACATGTTACTGCAGCTTGCCAGCCATGAGTCTCAGCTGGAACACTTCAACGCTTTCCAGGAGTACATCCTGCCATGTCTGTGCAAGTTTCAAGTGTATCTAATAATATGATATTCATAAGTCTTACTTGCTATTACAAGGACAACACTACATTTTCAGATTATTGTATTTGGGGAATTCATTGAGGAATACAGGTAGTTACAGTATTAGAGTTAGAGCCTACACTGGAGGTCAGTCAAAATGAAGAAAAAGAGCAGAAAACATCCTTTGATAATTGAAACATGAAAAGTATGAAACATGAATATTGGAAACTAGAAGTTGTGCTAAATAAAATGGAACACATGATCATTGACATTCTAGGCATTAGTGAAACTGTTATCTAATAGACACTCCTACAGCTAAAGCCAAAGAAGAGGAAATTGAATATTTTCACAGAAAATCTTACCGTCTGAAATTGACCAAATATGCAATCAAGAGGCATTGATGATACTTGGTGACTAGAATACAAAATTTGGAAACAGTGACGAATGAATGGTAGTCAGAAAGCATGCACTTGGTGACAGAAATGAGACTGGAAATAGAATGATCGAATTTTGTATTCAGATGATTTAATGATTTTTTTTTATTCAATGATTTCTTAATTGCAAATACCTTTTTCAAAAGGCACAAAGGATTCTATACCTGATGGGTAGCCTAGGAATCAGATTGACTACGTCTGTGGAAGGAATTATTGGAGAAGCTCGATATCAGCAGTCAAAACTAGGCTAGGGGCAGATTGTAGAGGAGACCATAAATTACTCATATGCAAGTTCAAATTGAGGCTGAAGAAAAACAAGCCCATGAGAACCAAAATACAATCTTGAGTCTATTTTACTTGAATTTCAAAATCATCTTAAGAATAGGTTTGAAACCTTGAGCGCCAGTGAACAAAGACCAGATGAGTTGTGAGATGACATCAAAGATATAATTCATGAAGAGAACAAAAAGTCATTACAAAGATAGAGGAGAAAGAAAAACTAAAATCTATGTCAGAAGAGACTAAAAATTGGACTGAACATCAAGAAGCCAAAATAAAGGAAAAACGTAGATATCAAAGAGCTGAATAGAAGATTCCAAAGAGCAGCTCGAGAAGATAAGGCAAAATATAATAGAATGTACAAAGATCTGGAATTGGAGAATAAAACATGAAGAATTAGCTCTGCATTTGTCAAACTAAGAGAACTGAGAAGCAAATTTAAGCCTCAAGTCACATTATTGAAGGATACTGTGGGTAACATGTTGAATGATCCAGGAAAGCATCAAAGGAAGATAGAGAAAATACACAGTCACTGTACCAAACAGAAATGACTGACAATGAAAAATTTCAGTAAGCACCATATAACCAAGAACCAATGGTAATGAAGGAAGAAGTTGAAACTGTATTGAAGGCATTGGCAAAAAAAATAATGTTCCGGGAATTGATGGAATACCAATTGACATGTTTCAGCTGACAGAGGTAGCCTTAGACATGCTAATCAGACTATACTAGGAAATTTGGTGGACAGCTGTCTGGCCAACTGACTGGAAGAGATCCATATTCCTTCCCGTCCCCAAGAAAGGTTATTCAAGAGAATGTGGAAACTGGTATCATTAGTATCACATGTGGGCTAAATACTGCTGAGGATCATTAAAAAAACGATTAGAAGAATATATAAGGAATTGCCAGATGTTTCTGTTTTAGATGATACTAATAAATGTTTAATTAGTAATTAAAACCAACTTCAGTGGGATTACAACCACAAGCATAGGAATATGTTTCTGAGGGACTCAGTTCAATCTTTAACACTCATATACACTCTCTTATACCTACGTGTCCACACAGATGTATTCTTCTTTGACCAAGATCCCAGCAACTTCAGCCTTTTGAAACATACTATATATTACATGGAAAATGTCTCCGGATACCTAAACACTTCTTTTTCTTTGGGGGCCTCGCACTAAACTTTATACATTCTAGGTTGATATTCATTATTTGATTGCCTTCAGATTTTTCCCCCCTTCATATTTTTGAAGGATATGTGTTCTTTGGTACAGATTTGATTGCAGGTGAGTGGTGAAGAGAGAAGAAACAATGAGAAAGAATGAGAAAAGGTGGGTATTACGATTAGAAGTGTACTAATGCATGGTTTAAAATCAAGATAGGCATGTGTCAGGGTTGTATCCTTTCTCCATACCTATTCAGACTGTATGCTGAACAAATCATTTAAGAATCTGGACTTTATGAAGAAGAATATGGCATCAGAAGAAGACTTAACTAACAATATACAAATGACACAAACTAATTTGCTGAAAACAAGGAGCATTGGAAACATGTGCAGAAGATCAAAGGCTGCAGACTTTAATATGGATGACATATAAACTTTGAGAAAAAAAAAGATCCACCACTGGACCAGTAGACAACATCATAATAGATGGAGTAAAGATGGAAGTTGGCAATGACTTAATTACCCTACTTGGTTCTATAATCAACACCATCAGTACCAAAAGTCATGAAATCAAAACATGTATTGCACTTGGAAAGCTGCTGTCAGACTTTCCAGGGCACTGAAGAGCAATGATGGACAGTGAGTAAAGACGACAGAAGGAGGTTCTATGCCTTTGAGTAATGGTGTTGGAGTCGATTACTGGATATCCTGTGAATTTCCACTTACGTCTTGGAGAAAGTGCAGGCAGAGTGCTCCTTGGAAGCAAAGATGGTGAAGCTTCATCTTGTATTTTGGGCATGTTGTTAGGACAGGCTATTTCTTGGAAAGGGGACATCATGCTTGGAAAGGTAGAGGGTCAGTGAGAAAGAGGAACACCCTCAACCAGATGGATTGTCACTGTAGCTACAGGGAGCAGTGACAGCATGTGATCTCACATCAGGGGAGGAAACAGAACAATTGGAAAGCAGACTCAGGGACTGACTATGAATGGCTTTATGTTCTCATAGTGATTCAGTCTTCAAGATATATGCATATGGTCCATGTATTTTCTAACATGTCAGAAAAAATATATTAAAACCTGAGGAATAGGGAGCTCTGGTGGCCTAGTAGCAAGAAGCTGCACTGCAATCCCAGAATCCATCAGATGCTCTGCTGGAGAGGGAGGGGCACTCTCCTCCTGTACCAGTCAGATCTGATTTGTCAGTACACAAAAATAATAAAATGTAAAATTTTTTAAAAAAAACCAAACCTCAGGAATACTTGAAATGAGAAAATTACTTAATATCTGAAGGATAAACTTTGGCAGCCTTATGTTTCATAGCTCTTTAATCAAAGTTAGTAGAGAAATAAGCATTATTCAGGGAGGAAATGTAGGGTTCTATTTCAAGAATCTTCATTTGGTATTTTGTATACTTGGACCAGAAAGCATTATTCAGAACAGAGCTGGGAAACACTGCATGGGTATGTGAGGGATGCATCCTATCTCTATACCTTTTCAATCTATATGCAGAACAGATCATTCGGGAGGCTGGGCTTTATGAGTAGAAATGTGGCATTAGGATTGGAGGAAGACTCAGCCACAACCTGTGTTATACAGATGACACAACCTTGCTTGCTCAAACTGAAAGGACATGAGACGTTTGTAGCAGAAGGTCAAGGACTATAGTCTTCAATGTGGATTGATTGAATCAGGTATCAAGAAAACAAAGATTCTCAACACTGGGCCAATTGGCAGCATCATAATGAACAGAGAAGAGATTAAGATTGTTGATAACTTCAGCTTGCTTAGTTCCACAATCAACACTCTTGGCCCCACCAGTCAGGAAATCAAAAGACAAATTGCATTGGGAAAAGCTACTCTCAGGGACCTTTCTAGAGTACTGAAGAGCAGTCATGTCATTCTGAAGACTAAGGTCCACCTGATCCAGGTTACGGTGTTTGCAATTACTTGCTATGCATCTTTGAGCTGCAGTCAGAAACTTGAACAGTAACTAAGGATGATAGAAGAAGTATCCATGCCTTTGAGTTGTGGTGCTGGAGAAGAGTGTTGAACATACCATGGACTTCCAGGGGAACAGGTATGCCCTGGATAGTGTGAAACCAGGCAGCTCCCTGAAGGCAAAGATTTTGAGGCTCCATCTCGCATACTTTGGGCATGTGGCTAAGAGGAATATCATGCTTGGAAGGGTGGAGGGACAGCACAGGAGAGGTAGACTCAGGATGATGTGGACTGACTGAATGACTGGAGTAATGGGATTAGGTCTATCGGCAATGAGATTGGCTTAGGATAGTGCAGGTTGCAGAGCTCATGTACAAAGGATTGCTAAGAGTCATAGGAGACTGGAGAACAAGCAGCATTTATTCTGAGACAGATACCGTGCAGGCACTGCTAGTGCGTAGACTTCATTTAGTTCCTTGCTTCCCAGTAACTTAAGATTATCATTTTACACGCAAGGGAACTAACATGTGAAGGTGCTAAGTAGCCATTCACATTCATTCAGTTCTTAAGTGCTTAACAGGAATTCCCACTGAGCCACCAGTGGCAGTTTGTGCTCTGATCCCTGCACAGTGCTCTCATCAGGGTTAACAGTAGCCAAGAATGCCATGCTTAGTTAAAGCAAAATTGCTTCCCACCCCAGCTAACCACATAGTGTTTCCACATCTTGGTCCATCTGTTGTATGAGGAGATAAGTGGTGAGTTGCACAGGGTTCTTGAGAAACACCTGTGAGTAGAAGAAATTAGGAATCATCCTGTTGTAGAATTAATAATTTAAAAATGATTATAAGTTGTTTATTGCTATGAAATGCTCATAAGTAGCATAAAGAATAAACTTTTTAAACACTTGGATAGTGTTATGTGATGTGGTGCACTGAGAAAGAAGGATTAGCAAAATGTAATCAATTTAGAAATTTAAATCTAGTTCTCCCCTCATAGTTCACCATGCACAGTGTTAGTTGTGTTGAATTCATTTTACTCCATTGATATTTAAGTTGCAAAAAAGTGACAGAAAGGTAAGTGAAGACTGCATTTTTGGCAATTCCTTTTCTTCTGACTAGTGAATATAGTCCGAATTAAAAATGCCTTGACACACTGAAAAGTCCTATGTTCTGAAGCAGTCAGCTAATACATTTCTGCAACCTTACTTCTCTGAGTCTGCTATAACTCTCTGGGGCATTCACATTGATCATCTGTTAGTACTTCTAAAGAACAGAAAACATGTCAAGAGACACCCTTTTTTACCTGCGGATGGAAAAAGAGCAATAGCATAAAAAAAATCCTAAAACCAAACCTTCTGTTACCAGGTTGGTCCTAACTCAGTAAGATGCTCTAGCAGGTTTTCAGAGTCCTAAAACTCTGTGGGAGAAGACTTCCCATCATTCCCCAAGGTGCAGATTTGAACAGTTAGATTTGAACTCCTCACCTTTCTGTTAGCTGCTGATACTTTATAAACTGCATCATAAAGGATTGACATGTACACTTTCTACCCAGAGCCATAGCCTTTTCATGGTCGGCCATTCAAAAGTCCAAGATTCGCTGAGATTTAACATGTAGAGTATGAAAAGAGCAGGTCTGATTTAGATTTTCATATTTACTTGGGGCCAGTAAACACAAGACAATTGAACATTGCTTCTAAATAGCTTTTAATACGTCAGGAAGAAGCAACCTGTTGCTTCTCATTTGGGGCTTGACTTCCTTATGAGGCATCTGGACTGTCACCCTCACTCTCTGTATCCCCGCACTTTGTTAACAGCTGTTTCCTTGCCGTTCTCTCAGTTGTTGTCCTTTTTGTGCTTTGTGCACCACTAGAAGCAGCAGGGTCACCTATTGTTTGTCCAAAGAGAGAGAGGTGGGGAGGAATTTTGAAAGTTGAGATTTAGAGAAGTCTTTGAAGTTGGAGATTGCTAGAGGACATGTACCCTTGTTAAAGATTGTGTGAAATAATAAATTTCCCATATTTTTCATAATAAAAAAAGCAGTTATTATGGAGGCTAAGCAGATGCCAGAGAGTGAATAAAATATTTTCCTAATAATTCCTGCCTTTATTTATCATTTTCACATGTATTTAAACCTCCTTCCAACAGTTTTTAGCCATATCCGTGAGTAATTAAAGCTAATTGTGTATGAATACATATATATATACACACACACACACAGCTATACACATATTTATATGTACATATCAGAATGCCTTATATGTCTTTAAAAGCTTTGAATATTTTTTCTGTCTCAACAACAGGAAAATAAAAATCCTTACCACTAGATCAATAGGCAACATTGTGATAGATGGAGAAAAGATTAACATAGTCAATTGTTTCAACTTCTTTGGATCCACATCTGTGATATCCGCAGTCAAGATGTATTGCAGGGAAAATCTGTTGTCAAGGATTTCTCAAAAGTACTTAAGAGTAAGGATGTCAGTTTAAAGACTAAGGTGTCCCTCATCCAAACAGTTGTCTTTATAATTAGTTTTTATATATCTGAAAGTTGGGCACTGACTAATAATCAATGCCCTTGAACTGTGATGTTGAAGAATACTGAATATCTCATGGATTGCCAAATGAACAAACTCGTCTGTTTTGGAAGCAGTGCAGACAAGGGAAGAGTGATGAAACTTCATCTCCCATACTTTGGGCATATTGTTATTGGAAGGAGGGGCTAGTTCTTAGAAAAAGACATTATCTGGGAAAAGTGGAGGTCAAAGAAAGAAGATTCTCAACAAGATGATTGACATAGATGGTCTTGACAGCACAGGACAGGGTAAGGTTCAGATCTATTGTTTATAGCGGTGGTTTGAGTTGTAGTCAGCTCGACAACAGCAACCATAACATCTACTAATATGCATGTATTTCCTTCTCATGGTCATTGAGTCAGAACCAACTCAGAGCTGATGCTGCATCTGATTTTCAGTGTCTGTAAATCACAGAGCGGGAGGTTTTTCCCTCCTTTTGGGTTTTCAGTGTGTGTCTTTCTTCCTAGGCCACTAGCACGCTCTTATACACATGTGCTCACACACACACAGCTGGGTGGTGGGGGGGGGACCAAACCAACCGACAAACTCAAACTCACTGCTGTTGAGTCCAAATTGACTCATACCTGACCCTCCATTTGGTTTCTGAGACAGTAAATCACTTTCCAGAAGATAGCCCATCTTTCTTCTTCCAAGGAGCTGCTGGTTTCAGATGGCCAGAGACAGTTCCTCTACATGTGTATGTACACACTTCAACTTTATAGACATTTCTATATATGTATGTAGACAATTTTATTTACAGGGAGCTCTGATGGGTTAGTGGTAAGGAATTGCACTGCCAACCCAAGGGCCCATGGTTTAAGTCCAACAAGCTGCTCTACAGGAGAAAGATGATTCATCCCCTCTCATGGGATTTATTGTTCTGATAATCCTCTGGAAGGTCAGCTATAGGTTCCAAATTGATTATACATAAAAACAGAAACTTATATAGACATGTATTATATGTGCATGTTTATACGTGTGTGTGTGTGTGTAATCACTGCCTATTTACCCTCTAGGATCATGATTGATTCGTTCTTTATATTTTAGATTTTTTTCACTGCAAACTGCTGATATTGTGCTGATACAGTGGATTATATGACTTAATTAGCTTAATACTTATAAAAATTAGTTGATAACATCTTTACTTAAAAGCTGGGAATTATGATTGCTTGCTCAGTATCCAGTTTCTCCTTGCATATAGTTCCTCTTATGATCAGTCAAAGTTATTATTCAGTACCTTTGATGGTATTTTAAAATTGGAAGCATATTTTTGTTGCGATAGATACTGGATGATTTTTAGTAGTTTGAATCGTGGGGGTGGGGCAGAAGTGGAAATTAACTTTCAGTTGATGCCTGTTTTTACTAGGAACACATTTCTTAGAGATGTTAATTTCTCATTTTGTAGATCTGATTAGATTTTTCCTAAAATGTCTTTCCAGGAGTAGATTAATTTCCAGGTTTCAAGGATGTCTATGTAGCAAAATCTCAGAGTTACATTAGTCTCTGATTTTGAACTTTCTTTTGTATTTTCCATCTATTTATTCTGTTTAGAATCCCCTGCTAGGTTCCTTTTGCATTCATTTGAATCTGAGGAAGTAGTTTTCATGCAATTGACATACTAACTTGAGCTCCAATCTGTATGGAAAAGCAGGGAACCTAGTATAGTTAAAAAAAAAAATTGACGAGAACAAAATTTATACTGTCCAATTTTAAAACTTAAATTTAAGCCCACAGTAATGTAGACACTTTAGTTTTAGCATGAGAATGACTGTTTAGGTTCCATGGAACAGAAGAGAATGTATGTATTCAGACCCCCATTTATATGACCAGTTAATTTTTGACAAAGATTCCAAGGCATCTCAATAGGAAAAGGAGAGTTTTTTCCCTCAAAGTCCGTGAAAGTGCTGCATATCCATTTGGGAACATATTATGTTCATAATATAAATAATACTATTTTGAAATGGATCAGACACCTAAATGTGTCTAGCTGTGAAAGCTAAAAGTATGAAACAATGAGAAGACATAGGAAAACTGTGCCATCTTGGTGGAAGCAGAGGCTTAAAAAACAGTGGAAAAGCACGCACTGTCTATAAAAAGCTAAGAATGAACTGAATATTGTAAAAAAATTAGGAATTGCTCACACAATGAAGCCAAACAATACAATAAAGTTTTAAGTATGTGTGCGTATATGATTTAAATACATCTCCTAAGTAAATTGAAAACTCTTCCAACTTAATTAGGATACTATTTAAAAAATTTAATTATACTTCTCCGGACAAATTATATCAATGTCCAGCAAGTTCTTAAAATGATATTCAGCTTTATTTGTCATCAGAAAAAATGCAGATTACATTTCCGTTTCACTTATGTTAGTTTGCAATCTGTTCATTTGCAACTCATTGTAGCCGAATGTGTGCAGAGTAGAACTGCCCTGTAGGATTTTCAAGTCTGTACTGTTTGGGACACAGATCAATACTCCTATCTTATATTGCCCTTCTGGATGGGTTTGAACTGCTAACCTCTTGGCTGATATTCAAGAACTTAAGTTTTCACATCAGTCAGTGAGTCCTTTTGCAGTGAGTCTGCAAATTGTGGTCCATTACCTAGTTTGTAAATGAAAATGTATTGGAAAACAGCCTCTTCAGTTATATATTATCAATAGTTGTTTTTGTGCTCAAGAATACAGTTAACAGTTGTTAACAGAGACCATATGGCCCATAAAGCCCGAAATATTTATTATCTGATGAGTTACCAAAAATAGTATGCCTGTCTCCATACTGTGTACCCAATAGAATAAAGATGCACAAAAACAAATGTGGGGAATATATATAATGTGATTTCTCATACATTGTTACTGCACTATTAAGATGATAGAACTAGAGTTAAATATATACTTACCAAAGACCCAGAAATCCATCTGGTTTTAATTTTATATATACATATATATGGAGGAGATGTGTATTATATGTCTCTCTATGTATATGAACTGTGGTGGCCTAGTAGTAAAGAGTTGCACTGCCAACCTGTAGGAATGCTGTTCAAATCCACTAGTTACTCTTCAGAAAAAAGATGAACATTCTCTTCCTGTACAGTTTATTGCCTCTGAAAATGCACTGCAGGATCAGATATGGTCAATTCTGATGTGACGCTACCTAACAACACTATCTATCTATCTATCTATCTATCTATCTATCTATCTATCTATCTATCTATCTATCTAGTCAGGTACTGTCAGTCAAGTATGACTGTTAGCAACTTTATGAACAACGATTTGAACCCTACCCTATTCTATGCAGACCACACCTTCAAGCCCATTGATAATCCACTGTGTCAGTCCACTGGCTCTTCCTCTCCTATGCCGTCTCTCCACCTTTTTAAGCATAAAGTCGTCCTTCTCCAAGAAATAGCTTCTCCTAGCAGATTAAATAGCTTCTCCCAAATTAGGCATGATGAAGCTTCACTATCCTTGCCTCCAAGGAGCACACTGACATCACCTTCTCCAAGACATATCTGTTCTTTTGCAGTCCATGGGGTTTTCAGGACTCTTCTTCCAACACCACAACTCAAAGGCATAATTTTTTTTCTGTCATCTTTATTCATTGGCTTGCTCTCAGATCATATATGATATGTAAAATATGATGAATTTATAGAATATCTGTTGTTGTTATGTGTCATCGAATCACCTGTGACTCATAACAGCATGCACAAAATTTGTGAGATGGAGCTTCAAAATCCTAGCCTGCAAGGAGAAACTTGGTTTCACCCTCTCTAAGACTGACCTACTTGGAGGTCCATGGTATGTTCAAGACTTTTCCAGCACCACAACTCAAAAGCATCAGTTCTTCTTCTGTCATCCTTACTCCTTGTCTAATGTATAGTAAATAATTCTGAAGACCATGGCCTGTATCAGGCATACCTTAGACTCTAGACTGAGAGACAATGTTGCATCTCAATACTTTGTAAAGGTCCTGTTAGCAGATTTACCTAATGCACTTTGCCTTTTGATTTCCTGAATGCTTTTGCCAAGACTTTATTATAGATCTACACTGTTGTTGTTGTTAAGTGCCATCAAGTTGAGTACAACTCATAGCAACCCT
This sequence comes from Elephantulus edwardii, assembly GCF_000299155.1. NCBI lineage: Eukaryota > Metazoa > Chordata > Mammalia > Macroscelidea > Macroscelididae > Elephantulus > Elephantulus edwardii. The sequence goes on from NW_006399760.1 coordinate 32,755,249, forward strand.
ATCAGCAAAAGGATATGAACCCAGTTCTATATCGTCATTTCTCTAATATTCATAGAGTTTCCAAAGGCAGGTTATTAAGGAAGTGGAAGATGATCTTGCTTCCAATCCTCTCTTAATCTGGGAGCTCTATCAAACACTGTCCACCATGGGTAACCATTATGGCATTTGACACACTAGTCACACAGCATTCAGTATCACAGCAACACCAAGTTGTCTGATTCAGTAAAGGAAACTGACAGACCAGTGCTTTACCACTTAGAAGAATGTTCTTCCCAAACATAATTAACACCAGTTCCAAGACCCGACTTTTTAATACAGGGACCCACCTACCAGGTCCTGATTGACTTAAACAAGAGTCTTGGCAGCCCACAGCTGAATGATAGCTAAATATAGTAAATCCAAGTCACCAATCAGCTCACATGAGTGTAAATGAAATTTTAAAATGACCACATAGTATATAGTAAATAAATATTGATATGTATTTTTTAATATATTGGATATGTAAATATATCACATGTATATTTTTTAAACCATAATATAACACTTGTGCAGAGAAAAGATTCTTGGTTAGACATCATTTTACCTCCAGTATGTAGTACAATCATGCTAATGCAAAACCTGCACTTGAACCAAGAGGCAGTTGTCAGAGAAGAGCAAGGAAACACTGCATGGTTCAAAATTGGGAAGGGTGTACGCCAGGGATGTGTCCTATCTCTATACCTTTTCAACCTGTATGCAGAACAGATTATCTAGGAGGCTGGGCTCTATGAGGAGAAGTGTGGCGTCAGTATTGGTGGAAGATCTATTAACAATCTGCATTATGCAGATGTCACAACCCTGCTTGCTGAAACTGAGGAGGACCTGAAGCGCTTGCTGCAGAGGCTTAAGAACTGCAGCCTTCAATATGGATTGAGGCTCAATGTCAAGAAGACAAAGATTCTCACCACTGGACCAATTGGCAGCATCAGGATGGATGGTGAAGAGATTGAGATTGTTCACAGCTTCAGTTTGCTTGGCTCCACAGTCAACACTCTCGGCACCAACAGCCAGGAAATGAAAAGACGTATTCTGATGGGAAAGTCTGCTGTTAGGGACTTCTCCAAAGTGCTGAAGGGCATCATGCTTAGGAGGGTGGAGAGATAGCGCAGGAGGGGAAGACTGTCTATGAGGTGGGTTGATTCATTGACTGCCATAATTGGGATGGGTGTGTCAGAGACAGTGCTATTGGCACAGGATAGAGCAGGGTTTAAGGCTGTTGTACATAGGGTTGCAAGTGACTCAATGGCACATAACAACAACAAACATGTATTACAATACTAGGCACTCAGTACATACATATGTTTTGAGCAAATAACTGTAAGAAACAAAGTAACAGAAAATAGAGAAAGAAAATTTATTCAGTGAGACAAGTTCTTTCTATGCTCACCAAGGCTGGGTGATAGATATTCTTGGATATGATGATGTTGTTGTTGTTGTTTTGTGCCATCAAGTCACTTGTGATTTATAGTGACCCTATGTACAAGAGCTCTGAACCCTGTTCTATCCTGCACCAGTCTTATCATCTCTGATACACTTACTCCCATTACCCCAGTCCCTATGTCAGTCCATCTCAATGAGGGTCTATCTCTCTTACCCTTTCCTTATACCCTCACAAGCATGATGTCCCTCTCCAACGACTGGTCCCTCCTTCAAACATGCCCAAAGTATGTCAAGCGTAGCTTCAGAATCCTTGTGTCCAAGGAGCAGCCTGGTTTTATCCTCTCTAGGGTGAACTTGCTTGTTCTCTTAGCAGTCCATAGTATATTCCATACTTCCCCAGCACAACAGCTCAAAGACATCAGTTCTCCTTTTATTATCCCTAATCATTGTCCAGCTTTCTGATGCATAGCAAGGGATAGCGAAGACAATGGTCTGGATTAGGAGCACCTTAGTCTCTAGAATGACATCATTGCTTTTCAGTCCCTGATGGTAGATTTCCCCATGCAATTCATCTTTTGATTTCCTGGCCTCTGGTACCAAGAGTGTTTTCATGGACTCAAGCAAACTGAAACTGTTAACAGTCTCAATCTCTTAATTGTCTTTCATGATGCTGTCCTGATGCCGAGTGGTGAGAATCTTTGTCTTCATGACACTAATATTCAATCCATATTTAAGACTGCCGTCCTTGACCTTCTGCAGCAAGCGAACCAGATTCTCTTCAGTTTCAACAAGCAAGGTTGTCTTGTATATAATCTTTTTTCATTTTGTTCACTTTGACATTTATTGTTCACTTTAACATTTATTCTATTGGTAAAGAATGTGTGTAGTGTAATTTACTAAGACTGGATTTACAGATAAAGCTCTTTGGATTGCAGGCAGGGTATTGAGATGATTATCTATGCAGTATTTAATATAGGGAATATTTTTTTCAAAATTATGTAAATAGTCTGTATTGGTAGGTTTTTTAAAAAATTGTTGTTATTATTATTATTAATTTCAATGAATATCTACAGAGATTTTGGAATTCCATTCATTCATTGTTGCACTTTTCTCCCCACCCACCCCACCCAACCCCAACTCCACCCCCAGTTCACTCCTCTCCTTGATAAGCAAAATACAAACTCCTTCATTTGTGCACAGTCCCCTCCCCAACCCCATACAACCCCACCCCTACCCCAAGTATACTCCACCTTAAGTGCCCATCAACAAATGAATGGATAGAGAAGCTATGGTATAGTCACACAATGGAATACTACACTGCATTGAAAAACAAGGTACTCATGCAATATTATTCAAAA